>NC_043016.1:2871930-2896930 GCF_006345805.1 Octopus sinensis | reverse complement strand
TCCGTGAATACATGAAAATGATATTAACGTCAAAAACATCCTTTAACAATATAGCTGAAAATATAAGAACAATAAAAAACCTGAAACGGCAACAACGTCGACGTCAGCGACGAAAAAAGAAAACATTCAGAAACACAAAAGAAAATGTCGACCGCATTAAAAAGCATATAAGCAGCAATATATCAAAAGCAATAAATTGGAAAAAAAAAGGCTTGCGACTGCTGCTGATATTGCTGCCGCTGCTACTACTACTCCTACTAGTAATCTACTACTACTACTACTACTACTACTACTACTAGTAATCTTCTACTACTACTACTACTACTACTACTACTACTACTACTACTGCTGCTGCTGCTGCTGCTACTACTACTACTACTACTACTACTTCTACTACTACTACTACTACTACAACAACTTCTTCTTCTACTACTACTACTACTACTACTACTACTACTACTACTACTACTACTACTAATAATAATAATAATAATAATAATAATTTAATTTGCTACAATTACTCAAAGTGTTTCATGCAATCATAACAATGGTCTCACTGTTTCCACAGTGATCCGACCTTCGTCATTCTTTTCCAACAATAGAAACGACGCCACTACACTGATATTTCGATTAACGCTCAACAGATGGCGTTGATTTTGTTATGTTATTTCATTTATTTTATTTTCATTTTTGTTTTGTCTTTCCATGTTTGCATTCATTTTGTTTATTACTTAGTTTATCAAAGGCATGGCTTCTTTGACCAACGTCATCGGGCGCAAAATGTAGCTTCCTTAGTACGACCATACCTTGCCACGACTTCTATGACAACCACCACTATTATGATTATCACTACAAACACAACGACAACACTATAGATGACACCGTAACCACAAACACACTCCTTTCATCATCAGCATCAACAATAAGAATACTAACAGTACTGCCATCATCACAACTGACATCACAAATGAAGCGTTCCCTGAGCCAAATTAATCAATTCCCAAAAGATCATTATATCTATTGCCATCAGCGTAACAATTAGCATCATTACTGCAGAGCCAACTGCTGCAGATCTTTCTAAAATAACAGTCGAAATCACACCTTATAGTGTTAAAAATAGAAGAAATGATTGGATAATATTATCCCAGATAAAATCCGTTTGAAGTGATACATTGGTCGCGGCTGTTTTGCCCGCCCGCGACTGAACTAGGGTTAAATAACGACATCGTTATTATCAAGATTCCATCACCGAAATCACAAACCATTTACCACTCAAACCATCGTAGAATGAATTACCAACTTCAATTTCATTAGTACAGCAGCCAAGATATTAGCTAACATCAATACCCTCAACAAAACACTACAAACGGATTTAAAATAACCACTAAACCAGTAAAAACACCAATACTCTACTACAACTATCACTAACAAGCACTACCACTATTACCACTGCCAATACATTAACGTGACCGTCGCTACCAACGTCACCAATACCAGTACATAAATACAAATATCATTCACACAAGCACCTTTACCATAGTCAATGCACTGTCACGACTATCACTGTCAACGCAGCGTCTTTTTATCTCTTAGTCGGGAAGCAAAGTAATATATGAACATAATGTAGGAACATTGCTATGCTGATGACACCTATGGCAGCAGAAACCTGGGCCCCATAATCTCTTAACACATAACTTTTAGAAAAATTATTGGTTCATGACATATCTTTCGTTTCTGATTTGGCGTTGGCACTCATAGTGACCGATCAATTGGTATACTCTTTCAGGAAGGGCGATAATTTCAATAAATTAAGAATTTATATGTTATTTGATTTATGCTTATACATTTTTATTACTATGCTATGTCAGCTAGCATCAGTATTACTAATGCCAACACGCCACCCATAAAAACCATTTAGTATGTAATAATAGGAATATACCTATATCGAAAACAATACTAACAAAGACAGATAAGGAAATACCTCCATGTGCTCTCTCAAGCAGTAGACTAAAGAAAGAAAAAATACCAATGGTACTAACATAACCACTAGTACTTTTCGAAACGACACAATGGATCATTATCACTACAATCACTGAAACCTTACTAAAACAACACACCAACAATACACCACAGCATAACACAACGGTACTATATAACAAGTGCCATCATCATCATCATCATCATCATCATCTTAACAAAACACATCTTAGCTAAAGCGCGACACTGCAAGAGAACATACCACATCACAAAATAAAAGCACTACACCAAACCACTACCAACACGAACCTTATCACAACCATCACCACAACTACAAACATCGACAATAAACAACATCAACAACCACTATCGTCTCTAAGACCCTACAACCACCGTGAGTAAGAATAGCACAGACATCACGACCAGCAAAATCCCCGATTATCGACGACACTACAATCACAAGCAACACAAACCCGGAGAGACACTGCATCAGCGACGCACCACTACCACTACCAGCGATATTACGAGCGCGCGACCACAACCACATTCACATGACACACGGCCATAATTTCACTGCGCCCAACACCACTGCCATCTGTCATCATCACCATTGTCGTCATCATCATCATCATCATCATCATCGTCATGAACAACGTCAATAAAAGCAACGACTACATCTACCACAGTGATATTAATATCAACAAGTAGTGATGGGTTTGTCCAGACTTGTTGTTTCGTCTCTTCAATCAACGCATGTCTTCCTTCTACGTCGATTCAACTGTCAGCACATTTCCTCAACCATTCTTACCTTTTATTTTTACCCAGACGCTTTTCTTTGTTCTCTTCTTAATTTGCGAGGGTTTTTTTTTTTTTCTTTTCCTCATTTTTCTTTATTTCTCCATTTTTCTTTTCCCCCAATCATCCGTTCTTCCTTCCTTTCTTTCCTTCCCTCCTTCCTTTCTTCTTCACTGCCTTTCTTCAGTTCCATTCTTTCTTCCTTCCTTCTTTCTTGCTTTCTTTCTTTCCTTCCCTCCTTCCTTTCTTCAGTTCCAGTTTTCTTTCTTTCTGTCTTTTTTCTTTCTTTCTTTCTTTCTTTCTTTCTTTCTTTCTTTCTTTCTTTCTTTCTTTCTCATATTTTGTATAGAACGTGTCTCGAACTAGCAGAATCTTCAAATCGCCAGAAAAATGCATTACTGTATTTAGTTGCAGTCGTTGTTCAAACAGTTCTGAGTTCAAACCCTACCGAAGACCAACTTAGTTTCTCATCCTTTCGAAGTCGATAGACTAAAGTAGCAGCCAAAATAGTGACGTTGTTTTTATCGTCAGAGTAACTGTACTAACATGCAACTAGCTAAATTAATACGATTGCGCAACTTCCGAATTCAGTTATCGAAGAATCATCTACCCGTAACCCCGTATATACCATAGCCAACACAACATGTATGAACATTAAGTAAAGGCAACATTATATTCCTCCCAGAAAACTTCATTAGTATCAAACAATTTTATTTGTGATGTTTCGGGAGAGTCATATTTTTTTTACCAAATATGCACACGCACTATATGATCTTTCTACACTTGTTTATTACTCTCTTTTACTCTTTTACTTGTGTCAGTAATTTGACTGCGGCCATGCTGGAGCACCGCCTTTAGTCGAGCAAATCGACCCCAGGACTTATTCTTTGGAAGCCTTATTCTATCGGTCGCTTTTGCTGGACCTCTAAGTTACGTGGACGTAAACACACCAACATCGGTTGTCAAGCGATGTTAGGGGGACAAACACAGACACAAGCACATACACAAACACACACACACACACACACACACACATATATATATATACATATATACGACGGGCTTCTTTCATTTTCCGTTTACCAAATCCACTCACAAGGCTTTGGTCGGCGCGGGGCTATAGTAGAAGACACTTGCCCAAGGTGCCACGCAGTGGAACTGAACTCGGAACCATGTGGTCGGTAAGCAAGCTACTTTATTTCATAAAATTTGTCATATAGACAGTACAAAGATTGTGTAGCTTTGCGGGCGTGACAAACACATTAATGAATGAAAATGAAATAGAATGAATAAATGAGAGACGAAACCCAACACCCGCCGATTGGATTTTTCTCGAAAACATATTTTCTTTTTTTTAAAAATCAATATGAGGTTTCAAACCTCTTACAAGAAGGAGGCACTAAAACCTCTTTCTTTGTTTTTTTTTTTTTAAACACACAATTGAGGTTATAAACCATTACAAATAATACAATAAGATGAAGTTTCAAACCCTATAACGAGGCTTTTCACCTCCTACTCATCGATATATCCATCGATATATTCATCATTATCTTCATTGCCGCTTGAGTTCCTGTATCCCGCTATTTCCCATGCCTCACTCATGTAAGACATGTAAGTCGTGTAAGGGCCACCCGGCCATATGCGACACTCCTCCCCAAATCCTTTAAGCCTTTCCCACAAGGGCAACCTTATGACCTCCACAGCTATCTGCGGAGGCCATTCGGGATCCCGTGTGAAGGGCATATCTACTGCCTCATTATGTTCTTCTACTATTTTTCCACCTCCCCGCCCTTGTAGAAAAAGATAATTAATTCATCATCTTTATGGGGTGGGGTCGTTTCTTCCCCCGTGGGTGGAACAACTTCGGGACATGCAGACAGCACATAATCTCCCCCACTGCGATGACCCGTTCTTCTTTCTTTTTTTCTTTTCTTCCAGACTTCGGGAGAGTGGAACTCTTCCGCTTTGTCCGGAGTCTATCCCCCACCTCCCGAAGCCGTAGAGTCCTTCGGCAGGCAACTATTGTTGCCCGCCTTCTTCCTTTTTAATCCTTTTTGAGTTGAGGAGGCTCAACCACATCCACCTCTCACTTTGACCGGGTAGGAGTGAATGTTCCAGGACCTTACCATGGTCCTGGGGGCAGTTATTTGTAATGTGACTGGCTTCAGGCATGAGTGACACTTGGGGGGACGTCCCTCAAGTATCACCGGATACATGCATCCTGCCATTTTTTAAAAATCTGTAAAAACCAGATCTGTTGCGGCCGATGGGGTCCAAAGGGTCAAAATCGCTTTTGACCCTTTCCAATCGACCGCCGGCAATACATTTAAGAGCCTGGGTCCGCCATCCCCCAGTCCCCGTCGGATGGTATCTTCAATCCAACCCATCTCGGTGCCTGGGGGCAACCCACATATCCAGGCTCTTATTAATTTTCTCCTGCAGTACAACGAGAGGAAGAGAATTTCGTTGCCCTCGAAAGGCTGACTCGCAAATGTGCGAGCCTTTTCCCGGTTGTCAAACAGCAACCATACGGTTGCATGTTTGACACCACAGGATATGTATTTCACAGAGGACAAATAGTCTTTCAGCTCATTTTCTATAACTGGTTTTGGGAAGACGGTGATGGAATCAAGAACTTTAGAATAAGTTCTAACCACCATAGTCCTCTCCTCCATATCTTTTAACCACTGCTTAGGCGGGTTAATTTCCCATTCCAAGACTGAGTTCTTCTTTTGAAGTTCCTTCTCTGCCATGTCCAAAAAAACAGTTCAAAAGTAGTTCAAAAAACAGTCCGCCAAAAAATTAAAACCGAATAAAAATAGAAGTAAAACAAAATAAAAGGGAAGAAAAGGAAACTGAAATTAAAAGAATGAAAAGAATGAACCAAAATTTAGAAAGAAAGAAAAAATAGAAGGGAAAAATAAAATAAAAACCTCACAAATCGAACAGACAGGGAATACTTTGTATAATACTCCAACAGGTAATCCAATAGTCTGGGTTATTCTTGTCCACTTTTTCTAGCGAGATATGCCCACTAGAATTTACAAATTATTTGGCGAAAAAAAGGCAGACCAAAGAATTTTGAAGCAAAAATTCTCAATTCACCGTTATGGTAATGAGAACAATATTTTTGCTCGCTATAGCGAGCCATAATTGACAATTTTTCTTTTTGCTCTTTTTTCTATTCACGGAGCCGAAACTAACGTCTTCTCACTGTAACAGTCCAGATCAACTAGTGTTGCATTCTGGGTAACCGGAAGTAAGCAAGCTTCTTACCACACAACCACTCCTGCGCCAGTTCTCTTTTCTTTTTTTTCTTTGACATCTGTTGTTTGACGATTTTTCACTCACCTGAACAGGAGATACTTGGGATAAAGAGTCGTTGAAGAAGCTACAGTTGTGTGACGAAAGATTTTCAGACAATGGACATAAAAGAACATTAATAAACAAATGAAAAAGGAATACATAGTGCTAGTATTTATTTGGTAAGAAAAAAAATGACCTTCCCTAAATATAACGATATTTGTTTCAAGACACGATTTTACCAATATTACATGAGTCTTGGTTTAGGACGAATGTTGCTGCAATTTAGCCCCAGAAAACATCATCTCCCGCTGGCTATACGACACGATCTGCGTCCTTATATTTTCGAACAAGGGCTAAATGCAGTAACATTCGTCCTAAACCAGGACTGCCATGTTATTTTGGAAAACAGTCTTTACTCCAAAGTACTGTTGCTGAATAGTAATTTTCACACGATTTTACATCAGAAATCTTGCAAAACAAATTCATAAACGTAAAACTGTATTACTCCCACCCGTGACAACTGAATCTCTTTAGTTCCTGTAGATTTACTGTTTCATTCCCCTTCTCTTCCTCCTCCTCCGCTCTAAGACAAGTTATATTTTTCTTACCCTTTAGTCCTAATATAGCCAAGTGTATTTAGTTTCTTCCACTATTAAGGCACCAATTAACGAATAGAAACGGCACACTTCTGTCCTGAATACTTGATGTCTACTTAAGTTGGTTCACTGCCAAGAGTCTCCTGATCTACTATTAATGGTTTCACTCTGACTGATCGATGTGAACTTCTCTAGAAGTACTCTTCAAGATTCATTAGCCTGGAGAGAAGCGAATTTTAGTGCGAAGATCGGCGTTGCAGTACAAACACTCTTGTGGTGTAGTATCTGTAGTTGTGCACAACAGTAGGGTTTGGATCTTAGTATTTGAGGTGACACCAATCTAATGGTTCTCGTAAAAAACGGACCACCCTCCATATGTTTTTAAGGAACATCGCTGCCTATCTAACTCCAATAGAATGATATGATGTATCATTCTATGAGAACTTGTGGCAAACTCCTTTTAGGAGAAGTAATTGTTCAAATCCTCAATCATGGAATTAGTATTTCATTCATTTTCTATGTAACTTGGCATCATGCAAGTGACCTCGAAGTTTCGGCCTGCTAAGCCATTACAAGACTATAAATAATTTAAGTTCATTTCAGCTTTATATACTCTCAGTTAACATTTCCTTGGCTAATCTGACTTCTGATGAATATTAATCAAGCTGTAAGTTGTGATGGCAAGATGGTAGGGAAACGACCTGTCTATACTTTAAGATTGTTAGTTATCACTTAAATATATAGCAGTGATACTAACAAGGAGAATTTAAGCAAACTAGTTCACAAGAATATGTTGGTAGGTTTAAAGGCTGTTGATTAACATATTTGTCTTTAGTGGATCATCATTCTGGAAAATATTTGGTTGTTATTTATGCAAACAATAGCTAAGATTCTAAATTAACAAACCCGTGGCTTGAATTTGGAAAATCTAAAATAGACAAACTTGCTTACAATTTTTTACTCGTTTTACTGACGTCTGAAACATAACTCAACTCTCAATTCAAGTAATAAAATCTTTTATATCTTTCTCTATCATCTCTCACAATATAAACATACTTGCGTCTTGTCCACCTCTATCGTACTGTCTAATAATAATAATAAAATAATAATAATAATAATGATAATAATAATAATAATAATAATAATAATAATAATAATAATGATGATAATAATAATGATAATAATAATAATAATAATAATAATAATAATAATAATAATAATAATAATAATAATAATAATAATAATGACGACAACAACAACAACAGCAACAACAACAACAACAACAACAACAACAATAATAATAATAACAATAAACAGAAATTATAATAAACTTAATATCATTTGTTCGAACATACTTGTTATTATGGTGGCTATTTGTCACCTCTGCGTTAGATGGTCTTCCATAGTGAACCACAACGGAAGATTGCGACAACTCTGTATTGCATTGTGCTATATAGAAGATCAAGTTCCTGAAATTGGCAAGACACTTCATAAGAAGTGTGTTGAGATAACATATATATATATATATGTGTGTGTGTGTGTGTGTGTGTGTGTGTGTGTGTGTGTGTGTGACAAGAAATAATATTTGTCTCTTTTTATGAAAACAAAAGGGTTTATATGACTGCAAAAAAGAAGTGCTGAAGTGTAAATGGGACAAAGATAAAGAAACATTGATCATAGAACAAACATTACATTCGAGTCAACGATTTTATATATAACACCATTCCTCCAAATATTTCATCATATATAAATATTACCATGGTTTTTAAATATATAAAAAAATATACATGTACATGAAAACACAGAAGGAAAAATACACATTCGAATAAAATACTAATAGAACGGCCTATCAAAAGGTAAATAAAAACGACTACAAAATTCATAAAAATTCTACTACCAAAAGACTAATTAACTAAGATAAAATAAAATATCAAACGACTAAAACTGTTTTATCAAACGATTAAATTATTTAAAAAGTTTTCTTTACTCCCATCACACAAAGTACTCCAAAATTTAATTTTTTAAAACCATTGTATGTTAGAGTTCATGAGCAAACAGACTTACACAAGGTCAATTCAAATACGTCAATGGCCATTTCGGGAGCTCCTCACCGCGACTCAAATACACTAAAGTGTATCACGGCGACGACCGTCAGGATGAACAGGAAATCCATCAGGATGAACAGGAAACAAGAAGCACGTACACAGCAAAACAAAAGGTTCATGGTATACCATGAATAATTTAGAAATGCCTGTTAGTTCTGGTTATAACCAACCCTCTTTACCGTAGCACTAGTAATACTAGCACCCCTAGATTGTGTAACTATAACAATACATCTCTATGTCCTCCTAAAAACACATATGTAACGAAAAATATTGTATATAACTGTGATGTAATAACTGATATGAATATTTTTAATTTAAAAGGTTCAACCACATTTAACTTAACGCATAGGTTTTACGACCATTCTTTTTCCTTTCAAAATCGAGATAACGCTTGTATTACGTCACTCGCAGAGAAAATACGTGAATTGAAAGATTAAAATATTTAATACTACTTTACCTGGAACACTATAAGAAAAAATCACTAAACTCAAATGACAAGTTGATGTACACACTTTGCTGCACCGAATTGTGGGGAATTTTTAAATATCCTGGCAATGTCCTCAATAAATTGTGAGAGCTAACATTAAAATGTTTACATAACATTAAAGGTATATTTGCATACTTTAAAACCTGTTGTGCAATCTACTTCTAGCAGCGTTCCATAACTTTACATATATCTCCTAACGTAGTTGTGTAGATTATCTAAGTATCGTTTGAGATATTCGTTACTCTATATAATAAACCTCCTAAATAGGAATTCTTTGTAGTCTTCATCTCAGTAGTAAGAAATATATTTGATAATCTGGCTTGCGGTTTCTAATCTCTAAGTGTATAATTTATCCATTATTTATTTGTTATATCTTGATTATGCTAATATAGCTTCATGCCACATCTGAATTTATATCTATATATATTATATAAAGCTATACTAAGTGCATGTATAAATTGCTATATATCTACGTAGGTACGTATGTGTTTATATGAACGTATGTATATGTGAGCATACATTTATATATATATATATGTGTGTGTGCACATATGTATATATGTATGCATAGATAATTTAAATTATGAGCATCAACGCATAAACAAAGACATGAGAGATGTCTTACTTATTATAGATAGCTATAATCTCTCATTGTATGTATGTATAAATGTGTGTGAGTATATGTGTGTATATGTATAAAAATATAGGTCTGTGTATACATGTATGCATATATGTACGTCTGTGCGTCTGAGTGCTTATATATATATATATATATATATATATATATATATATATATATATATATGTTAATAAAATAGAACATATGCATATATATAAACATATATGTACGTACCTACCTCTACATGTACATATACACGCATATATGTGTACAGGACACCAAAAAGACGTCGAACACATAGAGAGACGAAAAACATAGACACAAACCAAGGAACAAGACAAGCAAAAAAAGAGATACAGGACAATAAGCACAACGAAAAATCCCCTTCTTCAGTCGCTAAGGTTTCATCTACTAAACGTTTCGAAGGATAAAAGCGAGACGTATACTTCGAAGAAAACTTCCTTCCTGCGAAAAGCAAATCAATTAAAATTCTGAGATCTTTTCGCAGAGGGGTAAAAAAAGCAAGACGGTAACGACAGTACAAACATATAAACAGTAAAAAAATATATATATAAACAGTGGAAAAATAAATATATAACAGTGAGAGACAGGACAAGGAGAACAAGATAAGAAGGGCTGTTAACGCCAGACGAAAAAAGTATTGCAAACGCTGGATTATAGTGGACGACGAGAGAGAAAGAAAGTCGACCAGTAGCCTTAGAAGGCGGGCGAGAAAAGACAGGATAGCAGTTACGACGGAAGTATCGTCGCAGATGGACGACGGGAATGGGGGAGGAGGAGCAAGAGGAAGAGAGAGAAGAAGGGGAATGGTGCGAGGAGACCATGAAGAACGGTGAGGGGGAGAGAGAGAGAGGAAGAGACAAGTTAAGTGAGGGAAAAAAGACGAAAAAGGGAATGGGAGAGAAAGAAAGAAAGATGCAGAGTCGCGTGAGAGTTAATATCAAGGCTAACTTGATAAGCAGAACAATCTTACTTAATAGGGTGCGTGCGTTTAGTCGTATAATATGTTAATAAAATAGAACATATGCATATATATAAACATATATGTACGTACCTACCTCTACATGTACATATACACGCATATATGTGTACAGGACACCAAAAAGACGTCGAACACAGCTTTCTTTCTCTCCCATTCCCTTTTTCGTCTTTTTTCCCTCACTTAACTTGTCTCTTCCTCTGAGGTACGCTGAGAAGTGCAAAGAAATGTGAAGGTACGCTGAGAAGTGCAAAGAAATGTGAAGGTACGCTGAGAAGTGCAAAGAAATGTGAAGGTACGCTGAGAAGTGCAAAGAAAGGTGAAGGTACGCTGAGAAGTGCAAAGAAATGTGAAGGTACGCTGAGAAGTGCAAAGAAATGTGAAGGTACGCTGAGAAGTGCAAAGAAATGTGAAGGTACGCTGAGAAGTGCAAAGAAAGGTGAAGGTACGCTGAGAAGTGCAAAGAAATGTGAAGGTACGCTGAGAAGTGCAAAGAAATGTGAAGGTACGCTGAGAAGTGCAAAGAAATGTGAAGGTACGCTGAGAAGTGCAAAGAAATGTGAAGGTACGCTGAGAAGTGCAAAGAAATGTGAAGGTACGCTGAGAAGTGCAAAGAAATGTGAAGGTACGCTGAGAAGTGCAAAGAAATGTGAAGGTACGCTGAGAAGTGCAAAGAAATGTGAAGGTACGCTGAGAAGTGCAAAGAATGTGAAGGTACGCTGAGAAGTGCAAAGAAATGTGAAGGTACGCTGAGAAGTGCAAAGAAATGTGAAGGTACGCTGAGAAGTGCAAAGAAATGTGAAGGTACGCTGAGAAGTGCAAAGAAATGTGAAGGTACGCTGAGAAGTGCAAAGAAAGAAATGTGAGGTACGCTGAGAAGTGCAAAGAAATGTGAAGGTACGCTGAGAAGTGCAAAGAAATGTGAAGGTACGCTGAGAAGTGCAAAGAAAGGTGAAGGTACGCTGAGAAGTGCAAAGAAATGTGAAGGTACGCTGAGAAGTGCAAAGAAATGTGAAGGTACGCTGAGAAGTACAAAGAAATGTGAAGGTACGCTGAGAAGTGCAAAGAAAGGTGAAGGTACGCTGAGAAGTGCAAAGAAATGTGAAGGTACGCTGAGAAGTGCAAAGAAATGTGAAGGTACGCTGAGAAGTGCAAAGAAAGGTGAAGGTACGCTGAGAAGTGCAAAGAAAGGTGAAGGTACGCTGAGAAGTGCAAAGAAATGTGAAGGTACGCTGAGAAGTGCAAAGAAATGTGAAGGTACGCTGAGAAGTGCAAAGAAATGTGAAGGTACGCTGAGAAGTGCAAAGAAATGTGAAGGTACGCTGAAAACTGCAAAGAAATGTGAAGGTACGCTGAGAAGTGCAAAGAAATGTGAAGGTACCCTGAGAAGTGCAAAGAAATGTGAAGGTACCCTGAGAAGTGCAACTCGCCCTTTCTGAAAAAGTTATTTTCTGTTTCTGACTCACATATCAGAGAATAAATAAATTAGAGTAAAATTGTAGAAATAAAAGCAAATGTAAATCTCTATAAAAAGAATATGAAGAGGAATAAAGGTAAAATCAAACAAAAGAGAATAAATACTATTTTGCGAAAATCACCTTGTTGTTAATATCTATGGATGTAAATAATATAGGATGTAAAATGATGTTTGTTATTCGTGTCATATCCAGGGTACTTTTAAGACAATTAGGTTATAACATAAACACGTATGTGGAATATACAGACACACATACATACTCACATACACACGCAGATACACATACATAGATATACAGACATTCATACCATCACACACACACACACACACATCTATATATATGTATGTGTCTATCTATCTATATCTATCTATCTATCTATCTATATATCCATCTATCAATCTATCTATCTATCTATCTATCTATCTATCTATCTATCTATCTATATATATATATATATATATATATTATATATATATATATAGGCATTCTGTTTTACTATATAATTTAGTGGATCTTCAAAAGAACCGGAGAAATGAAAGGAATTGGAAATAAATAGATAAAAAAATTAATAAATTTGATAAAAGAAAAATAAAGAAAATCTACAACAAAACAAAAGAAAAAGGTTAAGTAGAAAGGGGGGGCGGAGTGCTTTTCATTTTAAATTTCAGCCCCTATGTATGAATATGAGTCTGAGTAAGAGTAAAATAGAGTAGCGATAAGAGGGAAGAGACGGGGCAGGGTGAAAGGTGAAGGACGAGGGTAAAGAGCGTGCTGCGGGCGGCCGAGTAGGGCGGAGCGGAAAGAAGGGAAGGGAGGGGAATGTGAAAGTATAGGAAGGCGGAGGAGGGGTATGAATGGAGAAGGAAATAGCGAGAGGATAATAAAAGAGAGAGTGTGTGTGTGTGTGAGAAGAAGCATATGCCGTCAGTGGACGATGTAATTGAGCTGTAAAGAAAACAAATGTATTTCTTTATAGTTTTACATAGAGTCGCAAAACGCTTTTAGGGGCCAAAGATAGAAAGGGAAAGAAGAAGAGATGAAGTGAAAAGTAAAAGAGGCAGAAGTGAAAGAAGCAAGAAGTTAGGAACGAATCACAGAGGTTGATCGTAGGAAGTGTAGGCGGCGGCGGAGGCGGCATGATGGTGAGGGATGTATCCACACATAGATACATACATACATATCTCTTTTACTCTTTTACTTGTTTCAGTCATTTGACTGCGGCCATGCTGGAGCACCGCCTTTAATCGAGCAACTCGACCCCGGGACTTATTCTATCGGTAAGCCCAGTATTTATTATAGCGATCTCTTTTGCCGAACCGCTAAGTAACGAGGACGTAAACACACCAGCATCGGTTGTCAAGCAATGCCAGGGGGACAAACACAGACACACAAACACACACACGCATATATATATATATATATACATATATACGACGGGCTTCTTTCAGTTTCCGTCTACCAAATCCACTCACAAGGCTTTGGTCGGCCCGAGGCTATAGTAGAAGACACCTGCCCAAGGTTCCACGCAGTGGGACTGAACCCGGAACCATGTGGTTGGTAAACAAGCTACTTACCACACAGTCACTCTTATATATTTCTAAATATAATGTATATACGTACATACATATATTTATATACATACATATAAATACATATATGCATGCAAATACATGCATACATACACACACACACACACATATATATATATATGTATACAAGTACATACATGCATATGTACATATATATATTTATATTACGTAGATGTACTTGCATATCAAGTGACTTGATCTGACATTGTGTGCTGGAACGAAAACAATTGCAGCGTGGAAGGTGTTTGTAAGCCATTTAAGAAACACACAAAAACCGTTAGATTCACTTCAACATTTAAATTTAATTTGTCAAAATATTTTCGTCGCTTTCAGACTGCGACCTGTTCACTGACAAAGCTTCGTGCTGCATCTGTATATATATATTGTTTTGTGAAATTTGATTTAGCATTTCTAAATTGAATTTTTCCCTGTAAGTTTGGAATAATATTCCTTCATATTATCATTATTTTTATTATATATATATATATATATATATATATATATATATATATATATATATATATATATAAGCATGTATATTATATATAATATATATATGCATGTATGTATGTATGTATGTATGTATGTATGTATGTATGTATATATATATTTGCATTCATACATATACATACCTACATATATGTCCTTTTATACGTTTAGCCCAGATCCAGTGGCCTATGCTAGGGCTTCGCCTGTGTGATCACCTTTTCAATGACCAATTTTCTGTGACTAGCTTTTGTTGAATGCAGAAGCTCGATACTACTGGTCACCTTTGAGTCTCTTGCCTTGATATTGGTTCTTCCGGAACCTTGTATAGCAAGAGATTGAGTTGTTTCGGTGAAACGTCTACTCCACCATGAAGATCTCCCATGTTTTAGCGAAGCGTTAAATAGCTGTGGGCCCTTGTATCCTAAGCTTTTTCAGTACTTGTCCTCACTCTAGTTGGGATAGATGAGACGCTTGTTACAGTGAAGTTATGTCCACTTCGGGGTCTGCTATAGCTCCCAGTTTAGTGCCTGCCGTTCCAGTATTTTCCATCACTGCATGCTTCTCCCGTTTCCAGTCCAGAGAGTAGAGTCCTACTTCTTTCCCTCTCTCCATTGATGCAATCCTCCTTGTGTAACGCCTCCGAACTGCCTCAAGTTCAAGTATTAATCAGAACTGTAGGGTGACTGCAGTTGAGTGGAGTAGTCCAGGCGGCTGAGGATAAATGCTCTCCTTAGTACCAGCATAGTTTCCTGGTCCCTTGTTCAAAAGTTTCTCAGAATACATCAGGCCATTCACCTGTACACTGTCACCATCTTGCTTACATGCATGTGAAACGAGACATCGTTGCCCATTTTGATCCCGAGATCACGTACCGTATGTGATTTTGGGATTGTCGCTCCTGTTAGCCCAAAATATCGTTGTTGCGGATTCTGACCAGTGAAGGGCTTGAAATTTGCTCGTATTAAATTGCATATTGTTTTCCTCAACCCATTTATATATGGAACCTAAGTCTTTTTGTAGAAGACTAGCATTAGAAGGTTTATTGACTGCTTGTACTACTTTCGTTTCGTCGGCATAGCTAAGTGTAGTTATCTGTGTAACTGATAGCAGGTCTGAAAATCCGCTATGAACAGCAGCAGCAGCCGTAATACAGTTCAATGAGACACTTCACTCTCTATTACCCTTCCTTCTCTTTCGGTCTCTGTACTACCTATTTCTTTATTACCCACAAGGGGCTAAACATAGAGGGGACAAACAGGGACAGACATAGGTATTAAGTCGATTACATCGACCCCAGTGCGTAACTGGTACTTAATTTATCGACCCCGAAAGGATGAAAGGCAAAGTCGACCTCAGCGGAATTTGAACTCACAACGTTGCGCCAGACGAAATACCGCTCAGCATTTCGCCCGGCACGCTAACGTTTCTGCCAGCTCTACCATCTACGTCTCTCTCTCTCTCTCTCTGTTTTTTCTCACTACCTTTACATCTCAGTTTTCTCTCTGCTTTCTTCCCTACCTGTATATTTCTCCCTCTTCCTCTCCCTCTCTTACGCTCGTAGAGTGATTAGAGGACCCCTGTTTGGTAGCAAAATGTTTATTATTGCTGTTTGTTAGAACCAGGACCGCGCACACCGATCTGGCCTTTGATGAAATTCGTCAGCAGAGGTTATGCATGATTTCTTTTCTTTTCTTTTTTCTTTTTGAATTCCAGAACTACATCTTTTTATGAATCCAAATCCTAATATGATAGCGAGGATTAGATTGAGATTTGAACACGAATTATATTAAATAGATCAATGGTAAGTTCTTGGTTAGCATTACGTCTTCTCTTGTTGAAAGCATTTATGGAAAAGGGACACTGTAGCAGTGACCATCCCGTGCATTTTCCAAGACAAAAAATAGAGTAGACCAAAGATGATATCATCCAATATGACATTTCTTTGTACGCAGGTTATGAAATGAACCTTGTATGTGAGATTGCACGTAAGTAAGTAAGTATGCATGTATGTCATTGTTCAATTTTATTTCAAGATTTTTAGCCAATAGAGAAAGAGCTGGTTTCTAAACTAGATCCAAGGCTTCTTCATTGGAATTCCAACAACATCAGAAGGGTTTTTTTGGTATGTATGTATGTGCGAAGTTTTGTATGTTTTGTTTATATAATTACATGAAAAACTTCTGCTAAGTTTTACAGATTTTCACAGTTCCAGTGATAGCTTGGATCTGTAATCTTCGAGATAGCTTTCTCCTTACCGGTTTTGAGAATCCTAATTTCTCAAGATTGGTATTAAGGCTGTGTTTTACATATATCAGTGCCTCAGTAATTACCAGTATAAATCTAAATTTATTATCTGAACTAGTGTAACCGTGCCGTCAGAAATGACGGCATGAAAATGATAATCAAATCGAAATAAAAACATTAAAACATTTATCTCAGTAATTGCTTCAGCACCACGTTTCTAGTAATGAAAAAAAAACAACCTACCAGCAATGAATTCACCTTGTTTTGGATGGTCCGTTTCAATATTAATTAATTCTTCCATTCTTCTCCTCCATGTTCTCTCTCTTTCGGTTTCTCTCATTTGTGCTGCTTCCTCTTCCATTTCATCTTTTTGCCTTTGCAATGCTCTTATTCTTAGATATTCTCTCCTCAATAATGCTTGCTCTTCTATTTCATCTTTGCGTTTTTGTGTTGCTCTCTCTCTCTCTCTTTCTCTCTCTTTCTTTGGATATCTCTCTTTTGTCCAATTAGGTGCTTCTTTTCATTCTGACGTCTTCTTGCCTCTTGCGCTCGTCTCTCTTCTCTGACTTCTGATTGATTTAATAACCTTAATGTATTGTTTAACGTTCTTGCGTCTAGCTCTTCCTGGGTGCGACTGGCTGTTCTTCGCCTTTGCCTTTCTCTGGCTCACCCTCGCCTTCTGTCTGGTTTATTCTCCATAGCAGGTGGGTGAGTATATTTAATACAACGGAACACACACTTCAAAACAAATGAGTATATTTGTGTGTGTGTGTATACGTTAGTTTGTTTATATTTCTATACGTAACGATACAAATTCCAAAATTACACAGTATTAACGGCATATACACAGAGATCATTCCAGCACGCTTAAACGTTCTCTATCTCTGTCTGTCTGTTTGTCTCTCTCTCTCCCTCTCTCTCTCTCTCTTTCACACTCTTTACCACCTGAGATGGAAAAAGATCTTGAAGACAAATTTCACCGCCTGGGCAAAATTCTTCATTCATAAATATTTACAAACATCACTGCATCAGCAAGTATTTGTAAATATTTACAATTATCTTCTTTTTAAATTTAGCTTTCTTTGAGTAGACACTATTATCAAGCTTTCTTTCAATAGACAATATTTTAATTTTATGACTTAAAAATTACTACTTATTTACTTATCTTATATTCTATTAACTTTGCAACTTTTTAAATAGAAAAATCTTTCAGAACAGTTAAACTGCCATAGAGATACAAAAAACAAAAAAAAAAAAAATTGAGTTGCAAAAATCCTATTTACTTATCTTATATATTGTTATTAATGTTTACCAGAAAAAAATTAGCATTTATCGAATAAAAATGAAAATGTTGTTGAGAGAGAAAGATAATGGGAGAAATAGAGAAAGAGAGTGAGAGAGTGTGTGCGTCTGTAGATAGAAAGAGAGAGAGAGAGAGAGAGAGCGTTCATCAATAGAATGAAAAGGTTTTTGTCGAGAGAGAAAGAGAGGGCGTGAGGTGCTGTTTGATACCACTGCCTCTCATTGTTATTAACATTTTGTCTCTTCCCATTTTGGCTCTTACTTACAGTGACTGCTACTCACTTATTGCGGGATTTTGGACAAACTTACAAACAAGCAAATTATTATTATAGATAAAGTATGGATTTCTGAATAGTTCAGCATAGGTGTTCTCTTTCTCAATGATCTTCAGCTTTATGTTAACATCCGCTGGGCAGCTGAATACCACAACAGTGAGGTTTCTGTTCTCTATCACAAATCATTATATCAGGTCTGCTGTGCTTACGTTTTACTGAGGTTTGGATTGGGATATTCCACCAGTTTTCATTTTTATCATGAGTGGCAATGGACTTCCCTCATACTGTGGATTCTTATTTCTTTGTCCTTGGGGTTATCCTTTCGACGGATCTCGTTCTACAGTGTCCTAGCTACAACATAATGTTTCATCGGTAGATAATACCGGGATAATACCGGTAGATAATACTGGGATGGCATTTGCAGACCACTGCTTATAATGCAGATAATATCTTTGGTGTTAACTCCACAAAGTCTGTGTCAATTATCACATTTTTCTGCTTTTCCTGCGTCTCTGTCCCTTTATGTGCATCCGAAATTTGGTTGATATTTCCTGTTCCTGGATACCCTTTAAAAGTGTGTGTGTGTGTATCTGTGTATGTATGTACGTATGTATGTGTGTATTCACGTATGTACGCATGTATGTATAATCTATTTATTTACAACACATTGTAAATCAGAGAAACCTAAATTTAAACGTTGAGTTAGAAGCAGCTCTAATAATGTAAACTTCATTGATATCTCAAAATTAATGTATGCGTGTTGTCTAAACACATATAGTATGCAGTATGTTGTCCAGACAAAATCTCTTTAAGACGTACAGTGTTAAAAAGCACTGTATATCCCCCAAACCAAGTGAAACGAATCGCCCTGTAGATTAACGATATCGAAAGATGTTGATACTTTGCTCGTATTTCAACTCGTCGGTATCGAATAGGCGAATCAACCTCGAGACGAATTCAAATCGCTGGTCTGATGTATATGTGATATCAATAATGTTTATATTATGAGATCTGTGTCTAGTTCGAAATTTAATTTAGTTTTACTTGTGCGGTGCTGTTGCCCATCTGAAGCATACGCTATCTGCACGATTGGAATTCGTTTCAAAAGTGACACGAGTAGACGGCACCGACGAGTTGAAATTACAACGAAATAATTATATCTACCGTTCTGTTACACTTATCCCTTAAAGGCACTTTCCTTGAACAACATACGCAGCCTGAAAGAGGTTAAACAAAAGCATATATCAAATATGTAAGATCAAGACCTCATTGTAGGTTAAATAAGCATAAGAATGGTTACATTTTCCTCCGTGCAGAAATTATAAGACCAGATTTCTTAACCAACCAATAGCACAGATCAGTTTTTATATAAAGGATTCGTAAATTAGGCTAACATATATAAGCTTTTGATGGATCGTCATTATCTAAACAATATCTATTATCCTTTTATCCTTTTATTCGTTTATATGTTTCAGCTTTGAGGCTGCGGCCAATAAATTAATATTTGAGTGAGAAATAACATTTTACTGGCGAAATGCCTCTCTACAGACGCAGGATGACAATTGTTATACAATTGTCCATGGAAACCCATTTTATTCATATATGAATGATTTTAAAGCTATTTATTGGCCAATCTGCTTATATATTTCGACGATGATTTTAACTTTCATTTGGTAGGTTATTCAAACAAGTTTTACGCTGATTTTTCAAGCACAAAGCAAAATTCACGAAGAACATCATTCATCTATTGCTCATCATTTTCTCGTATGGATTTGCACTTTCGAAGAATACACTGGGCGGTGAAAATTCACGCATTGCTGGGACATTTTAAGTTTCATGGGATTGACATTCAGTCATTGTTGTTGATGATGATGATATTGTTTTTTAATTTACTGATATTAATATTGATGTTGGTGTTTAGCCCAGATCCACCTTGATCAAAGTTAATATATTATTTAAAGCTAAAAGCCTTCCACAGATGGGCATCACATTTCTTCCTATTTTTATGCATTAGAAATTTCGTTGCATTATCTTATATAGTCGAAGTTATTCAAGACGCTATGCTTTCATTTAAGGAAAATTTGGCTGCAGTTTCTGACAGGTCAAGGCAACATGGAGAGACTCTATTCTCTGTAAGCCAGTAATTATAAGCCCTAATGTCCGATCTGGTTGAACAGATTTATTAAAAACATCCCAACCGAAACAGTACTGTTGTTTTCTTTTGTTTGATTGTTTCGACTGAAAAAATTCTGTATCATTTCTGCATCTAAAATAATGTGGTGTGGGAGTGACTTAGCTGCAGTTTCCAGCATTGCTGGGAATTACGTACAAGTAACTACGTTAGCTTGAGAATACAAACTGAAACCGCAGTCTACGATTTTTCACCTACACTCCCAGTTTATTTCCTTTTCCCTTATCTAAAGAATCGATTTCCTCTGTTTCTCCTCACACTTTGCTTCTTGTGCGTAGCTTATTCTCTGTCCTCTTTATAAAGTATGAGAGTGCATGTAATACATATACAAGAGTGGCTGTGTGGTAAGTAGCTAGCTTACGTCATTGCTACCTCATTGCACATGTGCGAATTGGACTTCTGTTTGACACCGAAGATGTAAGACGTGTTTTTGAAAGCCATCTTAAATTGAAGACTTTTGAATACTCAGCCGTAAGGTAAGAATTTTTGGGGTCTAGTGGGGACCTGTTGTATGTCGCAAATTATTTTTACAAGCAACAAGTCCTCAATAGACTCTAGTCTGCCTAAGGCTGAGTGAAAATATTATTCACTTAATTGTGAAAATTATTGGTTTGGTGGGCGTATCCTGCCAAAATTTTTGTTTCAAAATAGTGTTGTTCCTGTTAAGGAGTACCTAGAAGAAAACTGGAATGATTTTTTAACTGTTTTACAATTGTGTTAAATTTTGGCCTGGAGTACCAAGTGGCCTTTGCTGTGTTTTGAACTGTTACTCTCTCTTCTTCTATCTTTGATTAAAAAAAAACTTTTTTGAACTGTTAATTTTTTTCTCTCCCCTTCGTTTTGTTTGGACTTTATTCTTTTCCTTCTTTTTCCTTAATTATTTCATATTTTAACAACTGTATTTTTGGACTCTTTTAAAAAAAACATGGCAAATAACAATGAAAAGTTGGTGGAGTAAGTTCTTTATTACCCACTAGGGGCGAACGAAAAGTTGGTGGAGTGGGACATTACACCACCCAAAAAATGGTTAAAAAAACTTGAAAGTAAGACGGTGGTTATTATTATTATTATTATTATTTAGTAGTTTTATTTTTATAGCGTGCTTTCACTTCACTACCGAGCGCAGCTCTGTGTGCTTTGGGTATGTGCTGTGGTTTGTTGTGATGCTCTGATGGTTATTGTATGGAAAGTGTTCTGCGTAGGATGTGTGCAGTGCCCAATAGTGCAATTTTCTGTATGTTATATGTGTTTGTAAGACCTGGTGTTTTTGTTATGTATTTGTCTGAATATTTTTTTATCATGCCTAATGCACCTACTATGATAGGAATTGTTTCTGTTTTCAGGTTCCACATTCTAGTTACCTCTATTTCCAGGTCTTTGTATTTTGAGAGTTTCTCCATTTCTTTTAGAGAAACGTTGTCATCTGCCGGTATTGATACATCAATTAGAAAGCATTTTTTCTTCATGATCTCTGAGAACTATATCTGGTCTGTTGGCCTTAATTTCTCTATCTGTGTGTATCGGCATATCCCAGAGTATGGTTGCTTTCTCGTTTTCTGTGACCTTTTCTGGTGTGTGCCTATACCATCTTTTTTCTGTTGTTATTCCATAATGTTGGCATAGCTTCCAATGTATGTAGGTTCCAACTCTGTCATGTCTGTGAATATATTCCTTATTAGCCAGGACTGGGCAGCTAGAGATAATATGATTTATTGTTTCTTGTCCATCTCCACATATTCTGCAGTTACTTGTAATATTTCTTTTCATTACATGTTTTGGTAATTTCTGGTGGGGAGGCTTTGGTCTTGTGCTGCAATTAAAAATCCCTCTGTTTTGCTTTGAGTCCTGAGCTTCTCAACCATTGCTGGGATTTTTCTTTGTCTATTTCTTTTGCGTTTATTTTAGTGCAGTATTTACCATGAAGGGGCTTTTCTTGCCATCGTTTTATCATGCCTCGTTGCTGTTCTATTTTTAGTTTGGATTTCATTTGTTTATAGCTTTTGTTGTTTCTTCATCATCTTCTTCTTCTTCTTGTTTATTAGGTGGTATGATTTCTTGTTTGTATTTGTCAGCTTCCTTAAATACTGAGAACAGTTTTTTGTTTTGCTCGTGTTTTGCTGCTATCTGGATCAGTTTCCTTCCTTCTGAAGTAGGTATTTTTGCAGTCCTATGGTAGTTATTTTATAGTAGTTTTCCAGCTGTATAAGGCCTCTACCACCTTCAATACGTTGTATATATAGTCTTTCTATGTCAGATTTTGGGTGATGCATCCTAGATCCTGTCAGTATTTTTCTTGTTTTCCTATCTATTTTGGACAGTTCATTTCGTGTCCAGTTAAGGATATTGTAGCTGTAACTTATAACTGGGACAGCTAAAGTGTTGATACCTATTATCTTGTTTTAGCATTGAGCTCTGTTTTTAGTATTGATCTAACTCGTCTATAATATTCTTTTTTATTTTCTCTTTCATTGTGTGTGTTGTGTCTTATCTAGTTCATGGATTCCTAAGTATTTGTAAGTTTGGCTTTGGTCTAATTCTTTTATTTCATTGGTTTTATCTAGTGTGAGGTTGTTACTCTTAACTAGTTTTCCTCTTTCCATGGTTACTTTGGCGCATTTTTCTAATCCAAATTTCATATCTATTTCTTTGGTAAATCCATGAACTGTCTTTAATAGTGTTTCCAGCTGTTTGTCATTTGCAGCGTATAGTTTTAGGTCATCCATATATAAAAGGTGGCTGATCGTTTTGCCGTAACATTTATATCCGCATCCAGTTCCATTTAGCATATCAGGTAGAGGTGACAGTGCCAAGCAGAAAAGGAGTGGAGAGAGCGTGTCTTCCTGGAATATTCCTCTTCTAATGGGGATGTCTTTGGTTTTCACGAGTCCCTCTTTTGTTTGGAGGTGTAGGACTGTTTGCCATTTATTCATAGAGTGCTCTATGAATTTTATGATTGTTGGTGCTACTTTGTTAATGGCTAGTGTTTCGAGGATCCAAATGTGGGGGATGCTATCAAACGCCTTTTTGTAGTCAATCCAGGCCATAGTGAGGCCTTTCTTCTTTCTGTGGCTGTCTTCAGTTACGGCTTTATTAATCATTAGTTGATCTTTACAGCCATATGAGCCTTGCGGCATCCTTTCTGCTCTTCTGGGAACATTTGTTTTCGTCCAGGTGCTTGTTCAGCCTTTGCGATATCACTGCAGTAAATGCCTTGAACATAGTAGGGAGGCAGGTTATTGGTCTGTAGTTTTCTGGTTTTGTTGTTTCATTTGATTTGGGAATTAAGATGGTTTTCCCCTTCGTGAGCCATTCAGGCATTGTCTCTGGCTCTGCTAGTATGTGTTAAAGTTTTCAGCCAGCTTTTGTGCATTCCTGTTAGATATTTCAACCAGAAGTTGGGGATCTTGTCATGCCCAGGTGCCTTCCAGTTGCTTAGTTTTTGCAGTGTCTGGGTGACCTCTTCAGTTGTTATGGGGGTCCAAAGTTGTTCAGATGCCGAGTTTGTTATTTTCATACTCCATTTTTTTGGCTGTTCGTTCGCCGACCATATTTCTCTCCAGAATTCTTCCAATTCTTCTGCCGTTGGTGCTGCAGTGACTTCTTTTATTTTTGCCCAGTTCTTGGTAGAACTTTTTGGGGTCGGAGTTGAACTTTTTGTTCTGTTCAAAGAAGCGTTGGCGTTTCTCGTACCGGCGGATCCTTTGAGCTTTGGCAAGGATATCTTGCTTCAGCTTTCTTTATCTCCGGCAAATCTTTTTCTGTGATGTTATATTTGCGGAGCATTTTTGTTCTCTTTTTGTTGCTTAGTAGCGTCGCTTGTTTGCTGATTTCATTAAGAATCGACAGGTCTTTTCTAATTTTTTTAATTTGTTTTGGATGTTATTTATCCACAGGGTTGTTTGGGTGGTGGTACTCTGTTTGGGCGGGTTTGGGTGAGTATCCAGCTTCTTTTGTGGCTGAAGTGGCTGCTGCGTATATCAAGTCATTTAGTTCAGTGATATCACTTTTTTTGTTTCAGTGGCTAGTTCAGTGACGGCTAGGTTTATGTGGTTTATAATTGGTGTTGTTATTGCGTTTATTTTTATTCTTGGGAGGTATGGTCGGTGGTCCATTTGGGGCTCTGTGTTTTCAGTTCTTTGATTATTTTATTTTTTATATTATCATAATCATTAGGCTCCCCTTCGTTGTTTATATCGTGTTTGTTGGAATGTTGCGTTTGTCTTCGTGTTTTACAGTTTCAGTGTTTATATTATTGGGCATTGTTGTGTGGCTTCTATCTACATTTTCCTGGTGTATTTTTTCTTTTAAATGTTCTATTTCTATTTCTGATATTTTTTTGGCTTTGAGAATGTATCTTCGTACGTTAGCTAATTTATTAGGGTTCATTGCTGTATCCAAGTCTATATCTCTATTATTTTTATTTTTATTATTATTATTATTATTATTATTATTATTATTGGTGGTCATTATTATTATTATTATTATTATTATTATTATTATTATTATTATTATTATTTTCATCATTATTGCTGTTGTTTTTGACAACG
>NC_043016.1:2851930-2866930 GCF_006345805.1 Octopus sinensis | reverse complement strand
GCCGTTCGGCATAAGCCCACAGGTCTGAAATGATTGGACATTGCACGAGTGCGTGCAGAACGGTTTCGTCGCTCTGACCGCATCTCGGGCAAGTCGGTCCAGTGTGTCTGGAACCGTGTCTGTAGAGCTTATCCCGAACAGGTAATGCTTCTCGATAGCACTGCCAGGCCAGGGATCTTTGGTGATTGTTCATAGGTCCCGGCCCGAAAGTTGTCCTGAACAGGCGGGTCAGGTGTTCCTCGTCGACGCCCAGACTCTGCCCGAGTTCGTCGTCGCACCTCCCCTCCACTAATCCTCTATAGAATGCCTTTGTTGTGATGGAGTCGCACAAGTTCGATCCCGGACGGCAGAGTTGCTTAAGAGCAACGCGACACTCGCGGTGCCATTCGCCTAGCCTCGGTCTCTGCTTGATCCATGACTGTAGTTCGTCGAAGGAGACGAGCTACGGGAAAGCGCTCCGCACAAAAGGCGACCACACCTGTTCACCGTCGTCTATGAAGCGCCGGAGATGTCGCAGTCTCAGCGCATGTCTGCGCATCATCAACCACGGCATGCCCAGCCCTCCATTTAGCGGGTGTTGACAGCAAATGGATCGCCTAACCATCGGAACGTTTCCCTCCCACAGGAAGCGGAAGAGTATACGTTCCAGTTTGGTGATGGTAGGGTCGGGACAAGGCACGACGGTCAGACGATACTCGATGACGGATGCGATGTACACGTTCGCCACCTCCACCCGACCTTTTAGGGATAGCTTTCTCTCAGCCCATTTCTGGGTGAGAGTAGCCACCCTAGTCGTTATCTCGCCCCAGTTCTTCTCCATTTGGAGGTCCGGACCGAACCAGACCCCGAGCAATTTAACTGGTCCGTCCGTCCAGCGTCCCACGATGGAGACGCTGTTGGACGGCATGGGCCTGCTTCTCCAGGTGCCGAGCCGCAAGCCCACTGACTTTTCCCGGTTAATTTTTGTTCCCGTTACCGCTTCGTATTCTTTTAGTGTCTCGCCGACCAGCTCGATGTGCTGGTAGCTCGACACTATGACGGTGACGTCATCCGCGTATGCAGACACGCTCCTCCCGCATCCCAGCTCTCGTGGGATTCTTAACTACCCTGTCTATGATGTAGCGCATCAGATGGAGGTTGTCATGAATACTTCTACCCGGCACGGCGCATGTTTGCGCCTTGTCGATTAGTTTCTTGTTGACAAGCGCCAACCTCTTGGCCAACATTTTCAAATCTGCGTTGAGCAGAGCGATGGGCCTGAAATTATCTATGACGTCCCCCTTGTTTGGGTCTTTCTTAATCAGTGCCACTGCTCCTCGCTTTACAAAAGCAGGAATACTGCCGTTTTGCTGCCAGTTGCAGTAGACAGCTGCCAAGATGCCTCCAAACAAGTCTGGCATATGACAATAAAGTTCGTAGGGCAGACCATCCAAGCCTGGTGACTTGTCTCTCGCGCAGCCCTCCATCGCATCATGTACGTCCGCAGCTGTGATAGGCCTTTCACAAGACTCCACCTCTCTTGCTGAGAGTCGTGGCAAGGCATGCAGGTAGGCACTAAATTCCACTCTGCGTTCTGACCCACCACTTGTCTCAAACAGTTGGGTGAAGTGTTGTTGAAAAGCCCCACACATCCTTTTAGGCTCGATCAATTCGCGTCCCTGTTCATCTGTAAGATACTTGATGGTGGCTCTGTTGCCTCGTTGCGTCTCCACCACTCGGGCCTCTTGGGCGGCTCCAACTCCTTCGTTCCTCAGAGCACGCATCCTAGCTCTGACAACGCATCCCTCGTGTTTGGCGTTGAGGTGTTGGTCGAGGGCCAATCTCGCCGCCAGCACGTTGGACGCGATGCCAGTTCTAAGTGCCTCTTCTAAAACCTTAACTAATTCTCCCTCTATTCTATTTCGGTCTAATGCTAGGGCTTTACTGTATCTGACTAATTCTGCTTTAATTGCCTTTTTTAGGGCATACCACCATCTTTTGTTGATGATGGTACCCGTCAAAGCTCTCTTAACTAATGTGCTGATCCGGTCCCGGTAAACCTGTCGTGCTGTAAAAGACGCGTTTAGTTTCCAGTAACCAGGACCCTGCCTATGTGTCTTATTTAAGTCAAGTGTACAAGTCACAAACTTGTGATATGTGTAACTGACTATATGAAATTGTGGACAACCTACACTATTTTTATCTATTGTCCTACAGAATACTCTATCTAAGTATGATCTGGACGACACTATGCGGTTACTCCATGTCCACATTGGCACATTCGGGTGGTCCAGTCGGTACCTGTCAGACAGTTGAAAACGTCTGAGCAGGTCTTTGAGGCATTTGCATCCCCTTCTATTGCTATCACTGCCCACGTAGTCTAGATGCGTGTCCAGGGTGGCATTCTAATCCCCCACTAAAAGTAAAGGACGAGACGTTCCCATGAAAGACTCTAGACGTCGAAAGAAATCTGGTCGGCCTGTTAAGGACGGAGCATAAACTGTTATCAGTCGAAAAGCACACTCATTGCTGCCATCGAAATCCAAAACGACCAGCCTATCCTCCGGGTTTAGGAAAATTGCTCTTACTTTGAGACCCAGACTCTTCCGGAGAAGCACCGCGGTGCCACCTCCGCCCATTCTCGGTAGACACGGAGACAAATAAATGTTGAAATGTGTACCGAACATGTGCTGGAGTGCCCGCGAGCTGTGGAGTCTGGTCTCACTGATGGCTATGATATTCAGATTTAGTGACTTGATGTCATTTAACAGGTAGCCTTGTTTCCAAGGCGACCCCAAGTCACGTACATTTATACTGCCTATTTTGAGCATGTTCCGATAAAATTGTGTTTTACACACGAAAAGAAAGTGCAAAAAAGGAAAGAGAGAGAGAAAAGGTTACTTGTTGTCCGGAAGTCCTTTGTTTTTCACCTCACAGTCTTCTTCCATGAGGTTTTTATATAGTTTCTTTGATGAATATTTTTGAAATCTCCCTACTGCATCAGGGTAAAGAGATTTCAGGGTGCTGTATGTGTTCTGTGTTGCGTGTATTATTTTAATGTGTTGTGGTGGTGTTGTGCGTGGGTGGTTATTTGTTTTTATGTCGTTTTCAGTTATGTTGGTGTTTGACCTAATGTATTCCATTAGGTCGTGGTTGTTTGTGTTTATGGCTGTCAACATTGTTGGGGGATTTGATGATGGTGTGTTTGTGTTGATGTGTTCGTTTTCTGTGGATGTTTTTGTTTCGGGAGTCGTGAATCTTCCTGCTTTGTTTGTTATCTTTTCTTTTCTTTTTTTCCCCCTTTTTCCTCTCCCCCCTGTGGCTATTTGCCAATCTTCTGTATCTTCTTCGTCTAATGACAAATCTGAGGGATCAGAGAGTGGGAGGGAAAAGTATTGGGGTCTATTTTAGAATGTTTTGATTTTGTTGTTGGTGTTGGTTGGTGAGCGTTAGGTTGTGGTGTATGGGGTTTTGGAGGTGGGTGTGGGTATTTTGTGTTTGAGTGATTGTGGGTATTGTTGTGTTGTTTGGGGTGTCAGTTTTGTGGGGATTTGGAGTGGTAATTGTTTCTTCATTTTCGATGCTTGTCTTTTTGGTAGATGTTCTTGGTTTGGGAGTTGGTTTAATCTTGGTTGTTGTTGTTGGTGTTGTTTCTGTTCTTGGTGCAGTTGGTGTGGTTGTTTGGTTTGTGAGGTTTGCTTTTTGTTGATTTTCTGTGATTAGTCCTGTTCGTGCAAAACGTGGTGTGGGTAGTAAAGCTGGCTTTTTTGTTTTTCCGGCTGCTGTTGTTGTTGCTGTTGTTTTCTTGCGGCAGATTTGCAATCTTTTTTTAGATGTTGCTCACTGCCGCATATGTAGCAACGTGGTCTTCTGCCATCGACGACCACATACAACTTGTGGTCTTCTGATACACATATCTGGGTGGGTATTTTCTTGATATCATCCTTGTTGATGTGTAGTAGAAATTCTACTCTTTTTCCCACCCAGTTTTTGTGTTCCGTGACCGTAGTTTGTAAAATTGTGAAATCTTCCATTTTCACACCTATGGCCGTTGCTAGCCATAGATTGTTCGCTATTTTTGGAACATTGTTTAAAGTGATCTTAGTCACTTTCTGTCCACGATAGCTTGGTATTAATGTGAGTTCACCTGAATGAAGAGTTAGCGTTGAGAAACGTTTTGCTAACACTTCAGTGTGGAAAACCACTTGTACATGCGCGAACGTGTTCCACTAGGTCACATACTCTTTGAAGTTCCAGATGGGTTTCAAGCATTTTTCGATTTTGCTTGTGTTAGCCTTCTCTGGACTTTTTGTTTTCTTATTAATTATTTTATATATAATAGTTCTTTTTTTTCATTTTCTAATATTTCTTGTGGTATGTTTATTTTTACCATGTCATCTACTGTCGTTATTAAAACTTTGGTATCTTTTATCTGTTGTGCAGTAAAATATACTGTTGTCTTTTTTTTTTTTATCGCCTCGGCGAAATTTGTTGTTGTTTTGTTATTGTTGTTGCTGGTAGTGATGTTGTTGTTGGCTGCAGTTGGTAAAATTGGTGTATTTGGTGTCTGATGTTTGATTGTGCAAGTAGGAAGGGGTGGAAAATTACTTGCATAATTTGTTCCTGGGTTTGAGCAGCTTTCGTCAATTTGTTTGGTTGTCACAGTCTTTTGTTTATCTCCTTCAGTTCTTGGTATTGGAGGAAACAAGGTCTGAACGGAATTGTTATTGTTGTCATTATTGTTTTTGTTGTTGGTGTTGGCGGTGGCGTCAGTGGCAGAAGAGACAGCCTTGGCAGCAGATTTCGAAATGGTGGCGCAATTGTTGTTATTCTTGTTGTCATTGTTATTGTTGTTGGTAGTTGAGGTAGTGGATGAGGTGGCGGTGGTGGTGGTGGTGGTGGTGGTGGTGGAGGCTGTGGTGGTAGCAGTAGTAGTCTCGTTGTTGTTGTTGTTAGTGGTGGTGGTGGTGACAGGGCTGTTACCGCAAGTGGTTGCAGCGTTCACTACCACGTCATTCAGATTTGTCTTTGTCGTGCATAAGTTCTTTTTTTCTCCTAGCGTTTCCAGACTAGGAAAATGCTGGTCCATAAAGGAACGCGACCAGCGTTCTACAATAACATTTCTCGACATTAAAAAAATGTCGAGAAGAAAAATACGCAAATTAAATAGGGTTGAAACTGACCCTAGGGGCGAATTCCTGCCTTGAAAAAGCATTCAAACGAAAGTTGGGTGCCTTACACACCTTATTTACAAAAATGTACACAAAATATGGGCTATGAATAGTCAAAATAAACGATTACCTTCGGAGTCGAGGTGACAACATGTCCGTCGATAGATAGATAGATAGATAGATAGATGGATGGATGGATGGATGGATGGATGGATGGATGGATGGATAGATAGAAAGATAGACAGACAGATAGATAGACAGACAGACAGACAGATATATATATATATATATATATATATATATATATATATTAGATAGATAGATAGATAGATAGATAAATTCGCCGAGCGAAGTGGGAAGGTCGTCAGAATAATTTTGTATGTACATACACACACACAACACACATATATGTGTATGTGTGTATGTACATATACATATATGTGTGTGCGTGTGTGTATGTACATATACATATATGTGTGTGTGTGTGTGTGTATCGTCCTCTCACTTTCCTGTATTTGCCTTTCTCTGTTTCTCTACCCCTCTCTCTCTCTCTCACTCTCTCTCTCTCTCTCTCTTTCTCTGACTTATTCGTCTTTGTCTCTTTATTCTCTCAATTTCTCCTTCGTTTCTTACTCCCCCCACCCCCACACCTTTCGATCCAGTCTTGCTTCATTTCTGACACGTTCACCTCATGCGTCTTCTCCCTTTTATACACACACTCCCTTACCTTCCCCTTCCCTTTTTCCCCCTCCCTTTACATATCGTTGCTTTATCTTTTTCCCTTTCTCTCCACTCACCCTTCACCTCTTTACCCACTCGTCTCCTCCTCCCTCTCTGCTCTTCTGGCGCGTTGCCTGCTGATCAATCTTGGCTAGTTTTGTTCCAAAGACATACGTCACTTTTGGCGGTTTGTGTTCATCGATTAATGCTATGTTCTATTGGCAGGCTTATTTCTTTTTACTGACAATTGAAGTCAATGATTCTTGTGTACTTGTTTCATTTATCTGTTTATTATTTATATATTTATTCATTCATTCAATTATTCCTTTATTTATTTAATTAATTAATTATATATTTATTCATTTATTTCTGGTCTCCATTTCATGTCACTTCTTCTAATAAGACTATTCTTATATTAATTTAAGAAGACTTGATGTGATGTAACTCGTTAAATTTCCGTTGGCCACATTTTATAAATAAATGTGAACAAAGATACAAAAAAAAAAAAACACACACACACACACACATGTCTATGTGAAGCATGAGAAGAAGAATGAAATTGAGGGGGTGGGGGGAATGTACGAGACGAAATGTAAGATTGATATATAAAGAATGAAAATGTATGTGCGCATGCGCGTGTGCGCGTGAGAGAGAGAAAGAGAGAATAGGATAAGAAAAAGTAAGATAATATTAATAATATTTTCAGGAAGGAATTCACACACACACACACACACAGAGACAGAGTTACACACACATATGCACAAGTAAGATTCAGCATTCTATTACGGTTTCATGGATGCAGAGAAGCAACTTCATCTTCAGATGCGCAATATGAGAGGAAAGGAACTGCAAATAAGCTTTGCAATACCAATATTCGGCGACTGTCAAAGCCAGTTCAAGGTACACAAACAATTTGATAAGATTGTTTGCGGATAAGAAACTTGGGGTAACGTTGGTGGTATGCCAACCTTTTTATTGTATACTACCCCAAAATATGATTTGTATGCAAGTTTTTCAGTTGTTTCTTTCCGACTTTTGCCTGACTTGTTCTCGTCTCCCATTTTCGTAACAAAATTATATATATTTCTTTACTACCCACAATGGGCTAAACACAGACGGGACAAACAAGGACAGACAAACGGATTAAGTCGATTACATCAACCCCAGTGCGTAACTGGTACTTAATTTATCAACCCCGAAAGGATGAAAGGCAAAGTCGACCTCGGCGGAATTTGAACCCAGAACGTAACGGCAGACGAAATACGGCTACGCATTTCGCCCGGCGTGCTAACGTTTCTGCCAGCTCGCCGCCTTAAACGAAATTATATAGGTTAATTAAGATGCAATTATTAAGAAGTCATCAATAGCATCTTACTGAAGATATCCAATGAAGTTGAAATAGTTATATACGAATATTGAAGAATTTATAGTTGAATACGACTATTAAGGATGCTATATTGAAGAAAAAAAAACAACATTAGTCACATCATTTACATTTGACGGATATTTGTTCTCATCTTGTTTGTTGTTAACACAACTTTTAGACTGATGTACTCTCCAGCCGTCATCAGGTGTCCTGGGGGAATTTCAAACTTGGGTTCTCATTCCTAAGAGAACAACATGTTGTTATTATTATTGATCAGCTCACTGCCTGGAATCGAACTCGGAATATTGGGGTTAGTAGCCTGCGCTCTTAACCACTACACCAAACGCCCGTAGGCAATTATGTAGTGCATTTTAGGGCTTATAAGTCTAATATTTTCCTATTCTTCCTTAATACCGGTTCGATTCTATCTAACTAGAAGGCAATTCTCTCTCTGTCTCTCTCTCCTCTCTCCATATCTCTCTCCTGTCTCTCCTCCCCGTGAATTGACATGATTAAGGAGACAATACTTTTCAATGTGATCGAAGTACATTTACAGTAAATGTCACTGAAATGAGCCGCCACGGTTTCTTTTCTCTGTGGTGATGGTGGAAAAATAGCTTTATTTGATTCGTTGTTTTGGCTTCTGTTTTTGTTCTTATGTTTCCCCTTACTGTAGTACTGCTGTTGTTGGTGGCAACTGCTCTGCTGATGCTAGTGGTGTGGTGTTGGTGTTGCGGCTGTGGTTAATGATTTGTTATTGTCGGTCTTATTAGCGTGGTTGATACTAATGCGCTCGAGACATCGGTAGCTTATTGCTCGCAGCAGAAACCTTCAAATTGTTTAGGGATCCATATATATGACACATGCACTTTGCTTCTTTGACCTTAAAATCTTAATGAATGACATAGTTCCATTTGGAAAATCGTTTAAACAATGGACAGTTTTGATTCCTGCCAGACTAGTTTGGACCTAGTTTTGCTTCTGCATCGCGTTTCCAGATAGCTTGTCTCGACTGCATCAGACAAAACAGTTGCTATTATACGCCATTTTCTATACATGTAATGGCCTGTCTACCATTTTAGTTTGCCACACGTCTGTCCTTTAGTATGATGGTGAGATCTTCGCTTCTAAGTGAAGTGATGGAATTACTCCTCGCTTCAGTTTCTTTAGCGATCTGGCACTTACAGTGCTAACTTGTTAACACAAGCGATGTACGTCTTTTAACCCCTTACATTTCAGGCATCATTCTACCTGTGGAAGTCTTAACTTCTCTGTAAGTGTTTATGCTAATGCATCCTTATGTTACTATGCACCTATCTTTGCATGACCACCTTTGATCCCATTCTTGGCCGGCTTAGAAAAATCCATGCAGTTATATTTCTCACAGTTGAATCTCACGTATTCCCTTATATCTTGTGGTAACAGCTTTAGTATAACACCTCTGTTCATAATTGACCGGTTATCGAACCGGCTGTCTCAGCTGAAACAACTGTGCTCGCACAGTTTGCATTTGAATTTTCTTCCTTTTCATTTTGAAACGGGGCGAGCAAGAAAATGTCCTCTAGTAAAAATATATGTGTGTGTGCTGCAGTTGTTTATAATTACATTAACAGTAGCCATGTGGTTTTTGTTACTATTCCCGCTATCTGTATTACTATTTTTTTATCTTCACATAATTCATTGTCATAGGAGTTCAGTTGTAAATAAAGGGAAGTCATGGTAATAGAAGCTTAATTCGCGTGGAAGTGCGTGCGCAGATAAAAAAAAATTAGCTTACATGGTTATTTGCAGAACAACATAGAAAAATTACTAAAAGGATCGAGTAAAGCAAAGGTGGTTATGACTGGAAAAGGTGAAAAGGCAAGAACGAAATTCAAAGAGAAATGCTGAACATATCAAAGAGGAACCTTTACATGTTCAGTTTTGGAAAAGCACCAAGAATGTACGATATGGTATCAAAACGTTCCTGGACCAGTTATGCTTAATATCAAATAACTTAGTCGCCTAAGTTTTGATACAATCTTCTTCGAAATAGTCACCTTGCACAGCAATACCCCGGTCCTAGCGGTGTTGCCAATTTTGGAATTCGGCATGTATGTCGTTTTCCGTAAGCAAGTCAAGGACCTTCTGCCATTCGCTTTGGCTCTCGATAACGGGGTTAAAACGGTGACCTTTGTGCTGTATTTTTATCTTTGGGAAGACATGGAAGACCACATGTGCTAAATCTAGCACATAGGGTGGAGGCGATACCATGCATTTTTTGTCGAGAATCTCACGAGTAAGGAGAGCTCTGCAGCAGGGTGCATTGTCGTCTTGACGAATCCAATTCTTCGCTCTCCACAGATACGGTCGCTTTCGCCGAATGTCTACCCTCAAACGTTTCAAAAGGTTGTATTAGAACTTTCGATTGACGGTCTGCCATGGGGGCCGAATAATTCTCGATGCACAATACTGCGGATGTCGAAAATAACGTTGAACATGCTATTAATTGAGTTGCATCTCTGTCGTGCCTTCTTCGATCGTAAGATGAAGGGTTACTCTATTGTGACGACTCTTGTCACCGGTGATGATTTCCGACATGAAGGGGTTGGTCATCAGCGGCATGTTGTTGGGTATCTTGACAGATATCGACGCGATGTTCCTTCTGCTCAGTGGTCAGAAGGCAGGGGACAAACTCAGCAGCGACACGCCACATGTTCAATTCAGACGTTAGCATTGCCTGCATGAACCCTTACGACAGACCAACAATATCAGAAATGTAATATCGTTGATTGTCCTCCGACAATCCTCATGCTCCTCCGCATTTCCGTGGTCGAAGCACGTGGAATGCGTTCGTGGCACAGAAGTTTCAAAACTGTCGTAAGCTTGCCAAAGCATGCTCAATGTCTCTGTAGCAGACTTTCCAAGTTTAACGCGAAATTTCTCGTTGGTTCTTTGTTCCTGTCCAAAGCAAAATCGCAGGCTACAGCATACACGTAATCACAAAAACGTAAATTTCACAACTTGCAAAGTAAACACAGCAATGTCACTCGGCCCACCGCCTCATGGCCCACCGCCTCATGAAGTTCACTGCAAGCTCTCACTGCGTACACAAACGTGTACTGCCTTCTGTTAGTATAATGCAGAACTATCCCGGAAGCTTTTGATATCACCTCGTACGCGGTGGGAAAGCCTGCGCTTGGTTAAAGAAAGGACCATTGAAAATATAAACAGCGAGCACTATTATAGCAGTACAACATAGAGCGCTGCAAATAACTAGCTTGAGAAAATATGTGTATGGTGATGTTTCGGAAAAATATAATGTAGTGGAATTGGGGTAAAACAATGGCTGACATTGTTGCAAAATGTTCCAGTTTGATTCAAGGAGAGTATAAGAAATTGAGACATAATTAAGTTGTAAAGGTTCTACACTGGGGTCTCTTCCAAAAATGCGAATTTGAAGCAGGAGGTATATCGTACATGAAGCGAGTAGCACGAATATTTTGAATCGAAAACGTCCCTTAAAATTTGAAATTTCGAGGATTTGGAAGATGAAATCTGTAAACATTGTTTCTGCGATAATTGGTATTTTGGGTACTGTGAGTGACGAAACAGACAAATGAAATAGATAAGTGATAATAGAATGGAGTTTTCTATAGCGCTTTTACAAAAATCTTATCCTTTTAGGAACAAGGTAGATCAATAGAAGGGCATTGAGTATTTGAGGGCTTATGGAAATCAATTGGATATCTAAGGCTACAAGTAGTAACATGATACCACATAAATTATACCACGAATAAGATGAATCCTGAGTCAAGAAGATGTTGTTAATAATAATAATAATAATAATAATAATAATAATAATAATAATAATGATGATGATGATGATGATGATTTCATTTATTTGCCTTAAGGGCGAAGGATGAGGGAGACAGTACAAAAACAGGCATAAAGTGTTGGGGTTTACATATAAAGAAATTATAAAATTATTAAATAAGTTAACAAAAAAGAAGATGTAAATATATACCGTATTCAATGAAAAGGAAGGGAAATATACATAGTGTACAAAGGTTTAAAAAAAAAGTGGGGAGGATGATAGAGATGTTGCCCTCCTGATAATGGATGACCTCCAGAGATAATCGAAGAACTCTACTGTTCCTGAACACCAGGAGCAAGTTCCCTCTACAATTCATTCCCTCCGATTTACAGGTCTACACTTAGAGAGATACCATACACTCTTACCATTTTCGCCACTTTCACCTACTTTTCAATAAACTCAGCCGAGGACAGCAATTCCCTCTCCAGTCTCAATTTCCTTTCCAAGTGAAACTTGAAGTCAATGAGAGTTCTACCAAAGAGGAATATATCTGTCCTCGTACCTTACAGCCTTGTCCAACCACAAGGCAAAGGAAAACTGCCTTGCCTGCCCGATTGAAGAAAGGTGGCGGTGCAACAAACGGAGCCCACACACTCTCACCGTCTAAAAATCGTTGCAGGTAGCGTAACCTAACAATAATAATAATGTATTTTAATGTCCGAAGGGCCTGTCAAATTCACGATAGTCCAAAGGTAAATACAAAAGTATACATAAATAAAAATCAATAGGTGATTTACATGATCAAAACAACAAAGATATAGAAGATAACATATAATAATAAAAATCCATAACAGAATAGAGTAACAAATCACAAAAATAATCTCCGAAACGGTTGGCGGAGACCAAGTAGGATTATGCAGAGCAGATATGCCAATCCGCAAATTCATGTTGTCCTCACCAATTACAATATTCCTGCCCTTCTTTCATAACATTTGCTCTTTACCTTACCTCTCTCTCTATGCGAACCTGAAGAATTTAACGAGGATTTGCATTGGAAGGAAAGGCTCTCTATTCAGACCATTCAGCTGCGTCCACTAAACAGCTTCCTTAATTAAAGCTACAATCATATAAAAGACCCCGTTTTTTTTTTCGTCAAAGGATGTGAGGATTTAATTTTTCAAGGTGGTTTTGGCTGATAGGTGGACCATTTCTGAACTTTACAACGATTTTTCAATTTATTCTCTTAAATTAGTAGTTTATATACTTTGATTTGCTGTCCCACTGTAGGTTTATTTACCTTAGACAATTTGAGTGGCTGGCAAACATGTAGTTAGGATCAATGATCAACATAGCCGTATCAATTAAATTGATTTAGCTTGATTAGAGCACTTAGCCACCGAATATGTTTTAACCCCAAATCTGGATAGATGGAAGTTATCTTGGATCATTCTAACAGGGAACTACCATGCCGACGTCTCTAATCCTTTATTGGACGAATTTATAGGCCTGAAGACTGATCTAAAATTTATACGTATTCTGAAAAGATCATAACTATTAGGTTGCTCAACGTCGTCGAAGTCACAGTCACGAACATCATCTCAAAAGGTGTACGTGTTAACTTCCATGGAACCAAACCCAAGCGGACCAAAAAAGCAACAGCGTTAAGGAAAATAATAGTACCTCAAACCACCACCACACCTCCACTAGCAACACGTCAATATAATGCAATTCTCGGCCGAGTGGGTAGAAAGCTGAGAAAAAAAAGTATCTGAGTAAATGAAATGTTAAATGCTATGCAAAACTCACACCAAAACAGAAACATCACTTTAGATATTAAAGAAAAAAGTATTTCTTTTAGAATACATCAAAATAAAAAAATTAAAAAAAACTATGTATCGTTAATGTACGAACTATATTGTATAATCTCATTTATTTTAACAATCAATTGTATTTAAACTTCCTGTTAACTGCTGCTTGAAATATGAAGTTGGAACTCCTTACATAATTATGATTCGCTCTACACCATCATTTTGAAAACCCTTTTCTCTTACACACACACACACACCACACACACACACACACACGCATACATATACACATACATGTATATAATATATATATATATATATATATATATATATTATACATATATATATATATATATATATATATATATATCGATATATAATCATATATTTGTGTGTGTATATCTGTACGCACACACACACATATATACGTACACATCTATACATATATGTATACGTACATATATATATAATATATATTATGTATATATATATAATATATAATATATATTATGTATATATATATATATATATATATATATATATTATATATATATACATATATATCGATATATAATCTTATAATTGTGTGTATACACATCTGTATATATATATATATATATATATATATATATATATATATAATATATATATATATATATATATATTCAGCTTATGCAGTTGAAACAGCTTTGGAATGTACACATTAACGCTACCCCATACTCACATACCTATGTTATTTAAACGCCGGAAGCTGCGATTTATCAGTAAGGAAGAAGTATCTTTAATGCATACAGTGTTACAAAAAGAGATTTACTCCAGAGCTATGACAAGCAAAATGGCTTCAGAAGGTATGAAAACATTTCCGGTCTTGTTCAGTAGTACACCAACAGATAGCAGCACACAGCTGCGTGTGTCGTTAGGACTAGCAATGATCTTCATGACGCATTGTGCCAAGTGACATCGCTGTCTTCGCAAGTTGTGAAAATTGTGATTTTGTGATTACGTGTATGCTGTAGTCTGCGATTTTGTTATGGACAAGAACAAGGAGCCAACGAGAAATTTTGCGTTACACTTAATAAGTCTGCTACAGGTACATTACATATGCTTCAGCAAGCTTACGGCGACGAGGCAATGGATCGCACGCAACATTTCTAGTAGCACAGGAACTTCAAAAGCGGAAGAATCTCGCTGGAACACCTGCCTTGATCGTCACCCACCAAAAATGTGGTTTTGTGCATCGAGAATTCGGCCCCCGTGGTCAGACCGTTAATCGGAAGCTCTGCTGTGACATTTTGAAGCGTTTGAGGGAGGACATTCGGTGAAAGCAACCGGATCTGTGGAGCACAAGGAATTAGGATCTTCACGACGACAATGCCCCCTGTAACTGAGCTCGCCTAACCCGCGAGTTTCTCGCCAAAACAGAATGGTATCTTTTCCGCATCCACCCTATTCGCTAGAGACATCCATCTATTCCCCAAGATAAAAATGCGGCTCAAAGGTCGCCGTTTTAACCCCGTTATCGAGATCCAGAGCGAATCACTGAAGGTCATCGACTGGCTTACGGAAAACAACTCTCAGGCCGGATTCCTAAATAGGCAGGAACGCTGGGAACGGTGCACTGCAGCGCGATGTGACTAATACGAAGGAACTTTTGTTAAAACTTAGCAGACTAAGTTATTTTTTATCAAACCTAACCAGTCCGTGAACCCTTTGATACCTTTTCGCACGGGAGTGGTTAATAAGTATTTCACTTTATTTGCAGGTTATCAAAACCGTAAACTCGAGTCACTTGCAAATTAAAATCGAAATCTCTATCCGGTAGCATATTCAGGTTGACTAAAATGAATTTTCTGATTTGCCATGGAGCTGCATGAGCAAAATAGATTTTGCTATCGAAACACTTTTTAATTTAAACATTATCTGATTAAAGTACTCAATGTACGTGTATTGTTTAAACGTTAGGAGCAGTGGTATCATCATCCATTCACGCGTTCGTTACTGGCTTGATTCCATTGCTCCTCGCTCTGTTTGCTTGTCTGTTTGTGTGTATGAATGGTGCATCTATGTATGTATATATATATATATATATATAAGTGTATGTGTGTGTGTGTGTATAGGTATGTATGTATGAATATAAGCACATATGCAGGCACACACACA
>NC_043016.1:2834430-2846930 GCF_006345805.1 Octopus sinensis | reverse complement strand
GGCGAACACAAATTTAAGGAAAAAAATCAACATATCACAAAGAAAAAAACATAAGAACATGAACTTACGATTAGATAACCAAATGTTAATCTCTATCATTATAATGGACTGAAATTTTACGAGGAATTAAAAACATTGCCAATGAGAATTATTGTTTCATATTCGACAGTGCTACGGACATTCACTTGCAGTAAACTCTCAGTAACTTAATACTCAAATTCCTAGATTAATATCTAGTTATGTTTTGGATGCTTTTACACTGACATTTAGAATTTTTGTATATCATATAGAAAAAACTCGGAGTGACGAAGATATTACATTTTATCGGTGTATATGAGTATGTGTGTGTATGTATGTATGTACACACACACACACACACATACACACACACACACACACACACACATATATATATATATTTACATACACACACAAAGAAGAAGAGAGAGAGAGACTGAAAGAGAGAGGGGAAGAGAGGGACTGAAAGAGAGAGGGCTAAGGAGAAATGAAAGTGTCACCTCTGGAGTTTGCAAATGACCACTATACTGATACGTAACAGGACAGAATAAATTTGAAATCTATAAACGTCTTTGAATAACCAGTCAATCATCTGGAAAGGCCTTGAAATCAATGTTATCATCTGGGGACTATGTGTGACCGAGTGATAATAAAAAGATTGAAAGGAGGTCTGCATTCAAATAACTTTACTCAACACTTTGCAACTGAATCAGTGGAGGCAAAGATGCCTCTCATTTACTTGACAATTTATGCAGCACATTGCAGAAATTACAATGTAAGTGTTTGTCAAAGTATACTGTTACACTGTTGTACCATTGAATTACAAATAATGCTGATCTTTTATGCTCGGGTAACCCTACAGCTTCCAAGAGCACAACTGTATTCGTTTTTACTTAGATGAAATGACAAAATTGTAGGTGCTAAGTCCCCATGGAGGGGTCTTTGTAGCTTGTAAGAAGACGGAGTTTTATAAATATTACTTCATTTGTGTCTAATATCTATGGTTAAAATTTCATCAACAGCAAAAATATATGAATTGTCACGGGGGTTATGGCCCTTATGCATAGAATATAATTTCCAAATTTCATAAAGATCCATTCAGTACTTTTGACTTAGTTTTTTGATCATTAAAAAATGACTAGAATTTCATACACAGAAAAATTGATAGATACAAGTGAGTGGGCAAACAAACATATGAGACACAGCCTAGTGCTTTTTTTATGTGGATAAGCCTGGTACTTATTCCATTAGTTTGTTCTTGTGAAACCAGTAAGTTACGGGGATGTAAATAAATGAACATCAGTTGTGAAGCAGTGATGAGGGCGAAACACAGAGACAAAGACACGCACATACACTTACATATATACATACATATATATACAATTGACTTCTTTTAGTTTCTGTCTACAAAATCCACTGACAAGGCTTTGGTTGGTCTGAGGCTATAGCAGAAGACACATGCCAAGTTACCACACAGTGGGACTGAAATGAGGACCATGTGTTTTGGAACCAAGTTTGTTACCACACAACCACACCTGCACCTATGTACGTGTGTGTGGGGTATGTGTGTAATGGTGTATATATGTATACATGTATATATGTGTATATATATGTGTACATGTATACATATATGTATACATGTATATATGTGTACATCTATATATATATATATATATATATATACATCTACACATACATGTATACATATACATGTATACATATACAGCTATACATATACATGTATACATATACATACATATATATATATATATATATAACTTATAAACAAGAGTAAAAGACACGTCGTCCATAACCATATAATTTATCACTATAAGCACGTATCTCGAAGAAAGCGGACAGAAGTTTCCAAAAAATATTCCGTTATTACCATATCGGACCCGATTTCAGAGTTAATTCAAAAGAACATTCTCTTCGTCAGTGATAAATGCGCCGCAAATTTCTGTGCTTTCTTCGAGATACGGGCTTATAGTGATATATTATATGGTTAGGGACGACGTATCTAGTTTCGGCATATTTGGCATTAGAAACTTTTTTTCTTTTATCCTTGTTTATAAGTTATTTATAAGTTTACCCTTTAAAGGTATTTTTAATATGCTGGCCATTGATAAAATTTAAAAAATTTTATCCTATATTAGATATATATATATATATATATATGTATATATACATCCATATATATAAATACATCTCTATATATAAAGATCTATAAGTATACATCTATATATATATATATATACATGTAAATTTAAATTTAAAATGATAAGGTGAAAAATTGAATATTAATTTGATTAATATAAATTAAAAACCAGTGTTGTAGCATATAAAATCATAGCGGATCTTCTAGCAAAATGGATGTCTACTGTTAAACATCTATATATATACCTCTACACATACATGTATACATATACATCTATAACTCTACACATACATGTATTCATATACAGCTATACATATACATATACATCTATACATATACATATATACATATATATATCTATATATATACATGTATATATATGTATACATGTATATATATATATATATATATATATACATCCATATATATATACATGTATATATGTATATTTATTTATACATCCATATATATATATATACACATCTATATATATGTATATATATAAACACATGTAAATTTAAATTTAAAATAATAAGGGTTAAAAATTGAATATTAATTTGATTAATATGAATTGAAAACCAGTGGTGTAGCATATAAGACCATAGCGGATCTTCTTCTAGCAAAATGAATGTCCACTGTTAATGGTTCATCCCTGTTATATAACACTTTCATTTTAATAGTTTCAGTATTAAAGTGAAAGTATCTGACATTACAAAAGAGAGATGTTTTTGTTTCACTTTTATATCATAATACTGAGATAGTGGAGAAGATATGATATTGCTGTCGGCTCGCCCTAGGCAAGAAGTTAAAAATTTTTTTTTGCCCATGACGCTACATGGACCCTAAGTAAGCATGTGTAAAGTTTGAATCAAATGGGTTGTGTAGTTCTCAAGTTTTAGGGATTCACACAGACAGACAGACACAGACACAGACACACAAACACGCAGACACACATGCTCAGTTTTATATATATAGATATATGTATATATATATATATATAATATATATATATATATAATATATATATATATATATATGTGTGTGTGTGTGTGTGTGTGTGCGTGTGTATGTGCGTGCGTGTGCGTGTGTATGCTTGTATTTTAAACTGTGATATTTGCATTAAAATCGATGTGTGAGTGTGTACAATTAAAAGCAGTCATGTGGTTCATATGAATCATGAAATCTGATATCTATCATACCATGAGTAGCGAAAGTATTGACTGGCCACAAGAACGACACCAACGACACTACTCTGCCACTACTACTACTACTGCTGCTGCTAATACTACTACTACTACTACTACTACTACTACTACTACTAATAATAATAATAATAATAATAATAATAATAATAAAATAATAATAAAATAATAATAATAATAATAATACTGTTGCTGCTGCTGCTGCTACTACTACTACTACTACTACTACTACTACGAATAATAATAATAATAATAATAATAATAATAATACTGTTGCTGCTGCTGCCACTACTACTACTACTACTACTACTACTACTACTGCTGCTGCTGCTACTGCTACTACTACTACTACTACTACTACTACTACTACTACCACTACTAATGTAGTGACATTTTTCATCGTGAGACAGTCAAATATTTTCTTTTTTGAATTAATCCTATATTGTAAACGTAATTTTTTTGTTGCTCTTTTTTATATTCATTTTGAATTCTTCATGCAGCATATCAGCTAATTCATGATGGCCAGTACTGAATAACTTGTACCACAATTGCATTTTCTACGACGACCTCCACCCATTAAGATTTGAAACATTACTCCCTTTTTTTTAGTGATAAAATGACACCTAGTCCTGGGACAAATGACGCATCCCCACACAGATTAAGCGACGATGTTCTTGTTCTTTCGACTAACTTCATCACAGTGTTTTGCAAAGCAATCACTATTTTGTAAACACGAACGTGGGGGAAAAATCGGCTGTTTACGGCCGGAGAACTTGTCACGTCTTCTTGTCATGTTTTGTGATTCTGTTTCCTGTCCAATTGATACAAATAATTTCCGTGGATATGAATCACCAATTTTGTTTTTGTTTTCTTTCTTCTTCACTAAAGCATATAGACTCAACACGATGTGTTCCCGATTTTACAAAAGAGATAAAGATTAGATAAAACATTTAACATGCATGGTAATGCAGTTCTGAGTTCTCTGAATACTGAGTGCAAACACCAATTTCAAAATGGGCAATGATTTTATTATGTTATATTCTACTTTGCACGAAATTTTATTTATTTAGTTATTTTTTTATATTTATTTCCTCAAATATATTTTCAGCTGTTAGATTTACATCTAAAATTAGGAAAAAGTGTTACGGGGCCAAGAGGAAAAAAAATACGAAAAGCACTAACACTGTTAGCAGCAGCAGTGACAACAATAGCAGCCGTAACTGTAGAGGCGGCGGTAGGAAGGTCAACAACTAAAAAAAAATGGAAAAAAACAATAGCAGCAATAATAATAACAATAATAATAATAATAATAATAATAATAATAATAATAGTAGTAATAATAATAATAACAATAATGACACTAATAATAATAATAATAATAATAATATAATAATAATTATAATAATAATAATAATAATAATAATAATAATAACAATAATGACACTAATAATAATAATGATAATAATAATAATAATAATAATAATAATAATAATGATAATAGGTGCATAAATAAATAAAATAGAAATTCACCGAAGATAACAAACAGAGAATCTAGGATATTATATGCACCTAATCAAATCAGTAAACTTCTGCCAGGACCCCAATTTTCAGTTGCAATATATTCATGACATCGATTCATGAAAATAAAACAAATGTGAAAATTTAAATTAATAGCAATACAAATAATAATGAATTTAAATAAGAGTTTTTGCAAGGACGGCGTTAAAAGAAAAGGTAAACGCAGGAAAAACACATAATCGGTAGTAACATCAGCATCAGTAATATAATTCAACGTATTATTCTATTTGCGATTATATCCTTTCCATATTGTTTATTCGTTTAGGGTGTTCTTTACTTTTTTCTCAAGAAGCAGCATTATATGTTATTGTAATGAACATTATGAATATTACATAAACTCAATTATGTTTGATTTACACGCACCGGTAAATAATACCGTTGAACACCATATATATATCATATTCATGTACACACTCGCACACATACATGTATATATGTATATCGCACAAATGTATATATGTTGGAGTATGTGTTTGTGTATGTATGAATTATAAAATATTTTCAAAAATGTGTAATGAAAATCACTTGAAAAATACAGATTTCACAAATTAATTCTACATTTCTGCGTATCTAACGATGTCACTTTTGTAATAGTTAGAACTCGCTCACCCTGAACTGAGCGATATTTAAGTAAGATCTGGTTGTTACTTTCGGTAGGTCATTTGAACTCAGACATAAGGAAAGGTGAACCATCCCTGACCATCCTACTTATTTCTTTAATCGCAGTTTATGTAGAATTACGTCATTTAATGTATCCCTCATTGGTTTTAGCTCCAGATGACACTGATCCAGCTGAACTCTAAACCAATCCTTCCAGTTCTTTCAGAATTAACATTTATTAAAACATATTGTGTTAAGAATTTTATTGACCGATGTTTCGATTTAGTTCTAAGGAAGCACGTGGTCATTTGAAGTTCACTTGGCTCCCATTTCTACTAGTTTGAGTATATTTCTTGTAGAAATAGGAGCCAAGTGAATTTCATATGATCAATTGCCTTCTTAGAACTAAATCGAAACATCGGTCAATAAAATTATTAAAACAGTGTGTTTTAATAAATATTAGTTCTGAAAGAACTGGAAGGATTGGTTTATAGTTCTTAAATGCTTTTTAAATCTATTGCTTAAATACTTTTTGCTTGATTTTGTTGCTATTCTGCCATTCTCAGGTGGAACTTGATGCATTGGAACAATGATAAAACTTGCTGTAGCTGTAACCATTCTGTTTAGACTTCATGTTTATCTACTGTATCTAAGACTACATTATCTAATGACCACCCAGGTGTAGTTTGATTGAGAAGAGCTATGACTAAAGACATTCCAACTGCGATCATCCCACCCTTTTAGCGGTAGATAGGTATAAATTATAAATGTGTCATTTCCTTATCAAAACACAATAAAATCGACGAATGTTTTTTCATGGTTTCGAATGTGCTTCTGAGTTTGATTCCACTGTCCGAAACTTTGCGTATACATCTTCGACCAGAACCTCAAGGCAATTCATGAATTCTGAGTGTAATTGAGTGTGTGAGAGGTAAACTGTGCGCAGACCCCTTATATACATTGTACTGTTCGAGCTTGGCACACAATTTGTTACCCATCTTACACCCTAATATGTCCTTTTAGTGCCTTTAGCGGAGAACAGTTTTCGTAAGCATCTGATTCAGTTGAGTTGCTGATAACTAAATAGCGTGAGGCGTTGCTCCCGACACCGACAACCTATGATTCGTCGCTTTTATCCCATTTTTTCTGCCATTTTAGAAATGTTAAAAACAATCTTTTTTATCCTATTTAGTGAAAGAAGGGTCTAATTAGTTTTCTGCTGGAAGTTTTTATGGCTATATAAATAAGAAAAAGCTCTTTTATATACGTGGATGTTTATGTTGCCTCATATTTAAAGAAATGTATATTTTATAATATCCGTAACACTAATTCCTGTTCAGAAGTGAAGTTTTCTGATGATAGCTAAATTTCTCCTATATAGTTGAAATCGTCTCGTAGCTGCTTTAGAGATGATATTGCCATAAAAAAATAATTACTTTTAGATTTTCAACTGAAATATTTGTAAAAAATATAAAATATGACTAAATGTGAAAAGAAGTAAAACGAAAATCGTTGTCGCATAGGAACGAAATTAATTGGAATTCATGTAAAACTAGAGTGTATAACAGAATTATAGGTAGATGGCTTTAAAATGTAATTTTCCCTAAATTGTTTTCAATGCCCTAATGGATCCACGAATCTGTGGAGACTTGTATGACACTCATAATTTTTGTTATGAAACGAATGAAATAAACATTCTCAGCATAACACCAACACATCATTTAACATTCGCAGAATATCTGGTACGTATATTCTCATAGGATAGTTGAGATATACCGCTTAGAATATAGTTCCCTGTTTTGAAGTACATCGGCTTAGTAATAATTTTGAAATTACTAACTATATAACAGAAGACAAAATCCTATTTACTCGGCTTTTATCTTTGCTTATAATTAATAATCTTATGGAAGAATGCTTCAAATTTTAATGCCGTTCTTCATTTCTAATTTAAATATACCAATATCAAATTCAACTCGAAGAGTATGTCATATAGCTGCAAATTTGTTTTCTGTGAGATTGGTTATCTTTTTCTGTGAGGAATAGTGACGTTTGATATATCTTGGAACGGTACTAAATAAACAATATTTGCTTTCCTATTAATAGAGTAGTCTAGTCGATGTGGCGACATCTGCAGTTAAAATACATGCTTTGCATGTTACTAAGCTTTATTTCCAAATCGCTTTGTGTGAAAGTGGGAAGGACTGTAGAAACAATATCCTGCTAAGTAGATGATTTGTCTTGGACACTTTATTTAAGCTTGGTACAAAATACAATGATTGAGTATTAGCCTATTTCTTTCTGTCTCATATGCGAAATATTTACAAATAAATAATCCTAGAGTAGGATTAGGCGGCTGACATTTTAGTTTGTCTTTTTTCTTTCTGTCTCATAGTACGTTCCTAGCCTTTTTCGATATGGAAGTTTAGTTCACCAAAATATACCTCTATATATGTTATTAAAAGTAAAGATCAATAGCGTTTGATCATTATTATATATGTCTTAATAATATTTTTGTAATAGTAGTTGTGAAAATATCTATGAAATATCAAAGAAATAAGACGATCACTATATTGACTTCTTTACATGCTATAAATTAACATTAGTTTCATTGTATTCGCGGTGGACAGCTGATGCTAACGAGCTATTAAATATAATTTTAAAGTACATCTGTATCCCGTGATGTCATTCATAATACTTGGCTTCTGTAAGAAACGCAGGAGACTGTTATTGCAGATATTTCTGTATTTCAGTCAGTTATACTAGTCATTTAATTACAAAAACCGTGAATCGTGTCCTTAAGTTGCTTCATGTTGTGCTTTGATATTTGTTTATAAATACAGACACACGCAAATAACAAATCATATGCAACTCTCTCTCTCTCTCTCTCTCTCTCTCTCTCTGAATATGTATATTCCCGCACATATACAAAGATATACATACATCTTTCTCTCTCTCTCTTTGTATGTATGTATGCATATAATATATACATACACACACCACAAACACACATATACACATATATATATATCCATAAGTATATATATATATATTAATATATACACATACGTATATATACATATATAAATTATATATATATATATATATATATATAATATATATATATTCAAACGTATATATATAAATGATTATATATAAACACATAGACACACAAATACACACACACACGTATCTATCTATCTATATCTATACGTATATATTTGCATATGTTCATGTACTATGGTATTCTATCATTGGCCTGTCAATTAAGGACATGGAGTGAGATCAGAAAACTAATTGCTGGTAATTAGAACTAAATACCAGTAATTAGTTCTAAAAAATGAGATTGAAAATTATTGATACCAAATATTTACTAAATGGTAAATGTTATTACCTGTATGAAAAGGCATGATGGTCAGACGGTAACACATCTCCGATGTAAATATTGGCTACTTGTGCCTAAATTGTCAGCTTTTCCTGGATAGATTCTTCCGAGATGATTTCTGAATGAGGCTAGAAACTTTATTCGTAAACTTTTATGCACCTGTAACTTTGATTCTCACCAGATCCTCAAACAACTAAAATTGTTACTACAACAGATACCTTAATCCCACGTGGACTTGCACCTTCGGATGCGGAGATGCAAGTCTGATGAGATTTTCAGTTGATGCACGTGCTTCCAGAGGAATATCCGTCCAGAAAGTCGTCAACTACTGCAATATCTAATGTGCCGGATGGAGATATCACTTCGGTCCATCTCATTTGTGACCCAGTTATAGCGGGTCTAACATCTTCAAAGTTAAGAAGGTACGTGGCTACCACTCAAAGTAGACAATACGAAACACATTCATTAGGTAACTAAGTACAGATCATTTATGAAGGTATCGATGTCCACCTCATATATTTTACTCCATAAGAATAGTTCGGTAAAATGTCCTGAAAATTTGCATACATCTGCTTGGAATTGGATAGAATGCACGAGCTGTAGCTTATTAAGGACATAGGGGTGCGCACAACACCCATAGTCATACGCGAAATTCGCATCCTTCGATTTTGGGTAGAGAGAGTGCTCAAAATAGCAACACCTTTCACGGCCCGTCTTATAAAGCAGTAGCCAAGTTTTGCACTAATTCACTTTTTGAGTAAGCATAAAAAATGTTGTTAATAAATAAAGCGATCAGTTTTTACTTACCACATCGTAGAATGCTTTGCGTGCTGAGAAAGTGGTATTTAGAACCAGTATCTTGTTTTTAGTCTTATGAAGCTGAGTATACAAATCTTAAATTTGTGGTTTATGTAGTCAAGTGCACGAGAATGTGAGCACGTTACACTGTTTCTATCTGAATACCTATCTAATGCAAAGAAATGTTTACTCTGTAAGATATGTTGCGGTATGTTCGGATCTGCTCCGGTGTGGTTGTAATTTCCAAGTCATATTTGCCAGATAACTGGAAACTCTAAAGCAAGTTTATCATACATTTCTGGCTCCGAACTCTGCGTACGTTTAAGATACAAATCTAATCGCACGTTAACACGAGCTTGATGTTTCAAAAGAAGTTTGGGCATCTGGAGAAATCCGGCCTTCTAGGGACTGTCGGGTCATAAAAGGCCACTCGTCTGTACAAATTAACCCCCTGGTTACTGTCTAGGCGAGTGGTACCTACGACTAAGACCATGACTTTCTAAAGAAAATAAATTTACTACACGTTAATGCCAGAAGCTGATCGTGAGAGTTAGTCAGAGAAATTCTAGTCTCATTGATGGTTACCATATCTAGATCTAGTGACCTGAGCCCGTCCGTCAGGTGTCACCGCATTTACGTTGACTTCCAAGCACGTACATGTATATGTCCTACTCTTGGCTATTACGCTCTTGTTTACGGAAGATTTTTAAAAGTTCCCTACACTTTCTATATTTTTTTGATTCTGCTGATATGTTAATTCTGGATGCCTGTCACTGAGAAGCCCAAAACAAGGCAAAATCACATGATCTGGCATTTTCAGCAGCCGCAGCAAACAGTTCTCGTCTGTCAACGATATAAATACAAGTGCTTTTATATGCCACAAGTGTATAGGAGAGGTCATCACGAGGTAACGTAGTATTTTGTGTCCTAATACAACAGCCACGTTACGGCTGAGATAAAGCTTGCCTTTCCGTATTAATATTGCTTCTGTCGTTAATAACTATTCACCAACTTCATTGTTTTAACTGTTCATAATCCGTTTCGGATTGCTTTTCATAGACCCACAAGATGTGACTCTTTAGCTTGATCTGCTATTTAATTTCTACCATTCATCAGATGAACGAAATGACGGTTTTTCGCATTACAACAATGCCATACATTTTTAGTGGTGGGCATCATGTTAATACATTCCATTAAACAGATATATGACTGATATTTTATTAACGGAAGAGTGATGAAGAGCAAAGCCAATCAGTGTGAGATCTGATCACTAAATGTAAAGTGACCTTATGTTTTCCGGTATTTTATTTTATTCTTTCGTTCAATATAACCACACTGAATTAAATAGTTTACTAAAAAGAAAACTGTTCCGTCATGTATTTCAAAAAAAATATTAGTTTTGTTTAATACGATATAAATTACGTCTGCAATTTCATAATGCTTTGATAAGAATTTATTATTTTGCTTTTCTTTGTTGACCTTCAAATATAATGACTATAAAACTGGTGTTACGATAGGAAGAACGCTACTTAAATCAAGGTAATTGATAGAAAATCACGAACAGAATTCACCGACTAAAGTACTGCTGTTACGCCATCATACATAACAGGATTGTCCTTACTATGAACGGAAAGGGTTGAAATGATTTCCAACAAAGCTGCCTGAAAATGCGCAGAGTGACTGGTTATTAGTGTTTCAATATCAATTAATGTGCCTTTGTATTGTAGTAAAATATGTAAATTTGTTTCATTCTGCACATTGATTTTCTCTCGTAACCATGGCTGAGTAGAATAATTAAGAGATTAATGGCCGCACGGGAAAGATTTTAAAAGTATACTTAGTTAATGAAATATTGTATATAAATACATTACACGGCAGCATACATGTTTGTGCATGATGCTAGAATTTATATGGTCAGCGGACTGGAAGGCATTGCATTAGCAATATGCATAACACCAAAGAAGCTTGTACTCTCACAAAGACAGACATAGATGCGGATGACAATGTACACCTACCTACCTACCTACCTACCTACCTGCCTACCTAACTATCAACCAACCAATTTACCTACTTACCTACCTACCTATATATATACACACAACACAACACACACACACACACACACACAACACACACACACACACACACACACACACACACACACACATAGATACAGACTAGCATATATGCATGGAAAAGTGAGTATACATATATAAATATATGTATACGTATAAATACACAAGCACACACACACATATGCATGTATTATGAATGGCTGCCGGAGTGTGTGTGAGTGCATTCGACTTCAGGATAATTGGAGTATTGCCAAGTTTTTAACAATACACGTTGAAAAGAAACAATATTGCTGTCGAAGCACGTACGTATATATAAAGAGGAGTAAGTAAGCATAATACATAGACACGCATACACACATAGATCGACATTTATATACGAGTATATGAATAATATTAAAAAAATAATAATATTATATGAGTATATATAGGCGTGGCTGTGTGGTAAGAAGCCATGGTTCTGGGTTCAGTCTCACTGCGTGGCATCTTGGGCAAGTGTCTTCTACTATAGCCTCGGGTTAATCAAAAACTTGTAAGTGTTGTTGGGAGACGGAAATGAAAGATGCTTGTCGTCTATATGTATATATATAATATATATATATATATATACAAGCAATAAAGGGTTAGCAACGAATTGCCTTACCACATACCGAATTTAGAAATAGCAGTCAAAGAGTTATAGCTATTTCTTC
>NC_043016.1:2772490-2834330 GCF_006345805.1 Octopus sinensis | reverse complement strand
AAAGTATCGAAGACATCCTTGGTCTAATCAACTTCCCTAATTGCACACAGCTATTGGTAGCAGACGGGGGTTGAAAGCCGAATTCTACATTTCTAGCAAGACGAACTACTTAAAGGTTGTTTAACCCGCATAAAGAAAACGAAAATCACCTGTACAGACACCTTAAGCACAACAACGACACAAGCATCAAAAGAAACAACTGTGACACCAACAACAACAACAGCATCAGCGACAACAGTAGAAGCATCCAGAACAATGACAGCATCAACAGAAGGAGCAGCAGGAGAGATACATTTCAGCATCAGCACAGGTATCATACCCGAAAAGAACAGAGCTATCATCTTCAACATCTTTACTCAGAGAAGCCTCACCTGCGTCAATCGACCAAACCACCAGCTTAGAAATGTCCAATTGTGAAGACACACCCCTACCTCCGATCACATAAAACTTCGATTGTAATAACTCATCAAGCGTCAAGAATAGATTGAGGAAACAGCCAGAATGATTCCTGGTGAAAGGATTAAAAAAAGAAACGAAATTAAAAGTGCGGCACAAGACTAAAAACAAAGATATCAGAGGATACACATGTTTCAACAAACCAGTACAAACCTGCACACCCTACAAACATCTCCAACAGAATTACACACAACTCAACAAACGAAAACACTTCTATATTTAAGAGATGAGGAACTGTAGACATTAGTTACATTATTTGATGGATATTTGTCCTCACCTAGTTTGTTGCTAACACGTTTCGGCTGATATACCCTCCAGCCTTCATCAGGTGTCTTGGGGAAATTTCGAACCTGGGTTCTCATTCCTAAGGTATTTTTAGATATTATTATTATCCTTATCATTACTTACTATTACTATTATCATATTATTACTATATTATTATTATTATGATTATTATTATTATTATTATTATTATTATTATTATTATTATTATTACATATATTATTATATATTATTATTATTATATTATTATTATTATTATTATTATTATTATTATTATTATTATTATTATTATCATTAACCACTACGCAATATGCCCGTGGGCATATGGCGTAGTGGTTAAGGAGCGCAGGCTACTAAGCCCCAATTTCGAGTTCGATCCAGGCAATAATAATGAAATAATAATAATAATAATAATAATAATAATAATAATAATAATAATAATAATAACATCGAAAAATACCTTAAGAATGAGAACCCAGGTTCGAAATTTCCCCAAGACACCTGATGAAGGCTGGAAGATATATCAACCGAAAAGTTGTGTTAAAACACAAGATGAAGGCAAATATTCGTAAAATGTAAATAATGTAAATAATGTAAACGAAAACACATAGCAATCCAGTCCAACATGAACAGCAATACCAAGGTATCATCAATTGCACGGCTATAGACATATACATATTATATATATATATATATATATATATACACAATGAAAAAATTCACACACACCACACACACACACACACACATATACACACCCACACAAAAACATATACACATACATACACACACTGGTGTGTATATGCATGTCTATATTATATTATATAATATATATATATATATATATATATACATATTTATAATATATGGATATATATGTGTATACAGGTGTGTGTATATATATATATAAAGTTAATCCAAACAAGAAAGCACAAAAAATACAACAACGCGAGGACGTGGAACAAATATAGTATTATTGGACGCTCAGGAAAGAAGGAAAGAAGGAAGGTTTAACGTTTCGAGCGGAGCTCTTCGTCGGAAACATAGGAGAAGGAAGGATCCAGAGAAGGGAAGACAGAGGAAAAAAATCGCCAACGGTGCACACGCGGTCACATTTTGAATGTATATATATACATACATACATACATACATACATACATACATACACACACATACATACATACATACTTACATACATACATACACACACACATATACATAGATACATAGATACATACATACATACATACATACATACATACATATATATATATATATATTATATATATATATATAATATATATAACGTGGCTCTCCGTCGGTTGCGACGATGAGAGTTCCAGTTGATGCGATCAACGGAACAGCCTGCTCGTAAAATTAACGTGCAAGTGGCTGAGCAATCCACAGATATGTAGACCCTTAACGTAGTTCTCTGGGAGATTCAGCGTAACACAGAGTTGTACCTTTGAAATAAAAGGTTACAGCAGAAAAAGAAGAATGAGTGAGACAAAGTTATGGTGAAAGAGTACAGCGGGTCACACCACCACCACCCGCCGGATCCTCGTGTAGCTTAGGTATTTTCACTCAATAATCACAATTCTGGTCTGGCAATCAAAACCGCGATCCTACGACCGCTAGTGCGCTGCCTCAACTAATGGGCCATTGCGCCTCCACACACACACACATAATATATACATGCAAATATATATGTAAATGTTTTATACTGGTGGACATGTCACTTAATGCATTCATCAGTTATATATATATATATATATATAGTATATATATATACATACATATATATATATATATATATATATGTATATAATATATATAATATATATATATATATATAATATATATATATATATATATCTATATATATATACATATATATATTATATATATATATAAAAATGGAGTTAAACGCAGGTGTTATTCAAATGTCAATAAGACATTAAAATGTTTTATTGACGGACTTTCCTTCTTCACTCCGGAAGAGAAGATTACATTTTTTACACCATTATTCCTTCGAAACATGTGTCGGAGGTAAAACAATTTTAATTACACCTGCGTTTAAATCCATTTATTTATTTATATATGTTATACAGAATATTTCACGTAAACCCGAAGTTTCTACCTTTAAAAACAGGGAAAAACAACCCCTTTACTTGTGTGATTTTTTGCTACCCTGGTAAAACTTTATTTTCTCTGTGTTAATTGTTAACAATGGCAAAATACACACACATACCACACACACACACACACATACCACACACACACACACACACACACACACACACACACACACATATATATATATATACATACATACACACATACAAACACTTGTGTGTATATGCATGTCTATATTATATCTATATATCTTTATATTATATATACTTGTATGAACGTATGCACATATCTATGTGTATATATGCATGCATGCATTCATATGTGTATATATACATGCATGCATTCATATGTTTGCATATGAGCATGTGTTTTTCATATAGATATGGTCGTGTTTTATGTCGATGTATTTTCTGTGTACGTTTTATGACAATATGTATCGTTTTTTTTTTCTGTGTATTCACACACACAGAAGAGTACACACACACACTCATTGTCTATCAGCATAATGTATGCCTCCACTTTACCTTCCACTCCAACATTTACGCCTCGATAATTGCAAAAGGTCAATCTGGCCAAAGCTTGATATAGAAAAGAAATTTATTGGTCCTCGTAAACACTTTCTCTTTCTGATTTGGCTTTGCCTTGTGTTCTCTCTTTCTCTCTCTCTCTCCTACTCTCTCACTCTCTCTCACTTTCTCTTTCTATCTTCGCCTCTCTCTATCACTCCCTAGATAGCTCTCATTGTCTTGGATGATGTATCTGTCATTCTATCTCTATTTCCTGACAACTTTCTTTTTCTTTTTTGTATCTTTGTGTACCTCTTTTTTACTTCTTATCATATATATATAAATATATATATAAGGAGAGAAAGAAAGAGAGAGAGAGAGAGAGAGAGAGAGAGTAGAGTCCACAGTGGTCCGTAGGTGGGAGAGGTGCAGCCGGAGGGTAAATGTCCAAAAGAGAATCCGTAAAGGGTAGATAGTTAGAAAGTCCAGTGGAGAATTTCGTGGGTGATGAGAGGAGACAGGATCAACTGGTGCGACCACGTGAGCGTGTGATATATGGGGAGAGTTCACGAAGAAACAAAAGACGAAGACAGGTGGTGTACAAAACAAACAGATGTATTAGTATAACGCTCAGGAATAGAAAAAGTCTTTCGCGTTTTATATATAATATATATATATATATATATATAATATATATATATATATATATAGTAGTGTAATAAATAAAATATATGCATACATACAAACATATATGTACGTACCTACATCTACATGTATATAACATGCATATATAAATATATATACGTGTGTACAGGACAACACAAATAGACGTAGAACTCAACGAGAAACGAAAACGTAAAAAAACAGCATGGAACGGACCATTTTTTTTACAACGAAAAAACCGAGTACAAGACAACTACACAAGGAAAAATCACCTTCATCAGATGTCCCTAGTTCAACTCCAGTGTGTTTCGAAGGTGAGGACAGAACACGTCTCGTCGAACTAGTCCTTCCTGCGAAAGAATTAAATAAAATTCTTTTGTAGAGGGATAAAAACAAGGAAAAAAATGTGAGAAAAACAGGACGTAAAAACAATACAATTAAAAACAAATACAAAATATATACAAATGGAGTTTAACGCAGGTATAATTCACATGCTTTTACTTCCGACACATGTTTCGAAGATTTTACTGATATTATTCCAAAGTTCATATAAGTAATATCTATAATTATGTATAATTTAAACATTAATTTTCTTTTTATAGTTAACAATGACTAAAAAAATATCCCTCCTCTTTCTATAGGCTACTTCTAACGCTATATCATATAGCGTTTTTTCAAACAATATTAATAGCGTTCAGTAAATCACTATACATATCCATCATTTTCTGTTAAAATGTCTTATTGACGAGTTGTATTTCTTCAATTCCTTGAAGAGAAGATTACATTGTTTTACACCATTTATTCCTTTGGAATAATATCAGAGAAATCTTCGAAACATGTGTCGGAAGTAAAAGTATTTGAATTATACCTGCGTTCAACTCTATTTATTTATTTATATATTATACAAACAATTCCACGTAAATCAGAAGATTCTACCTTTAAAAACAAGGAGATACAACCTCTTTACTTGTGTGATTTTTTGCTACCCTGGTAACTATTCATCTATTTTTTCCGTGTTAATTGTTAACAAGGGAAACATACACTCATCTACATATATCTGTATATGTATATATATATGTGTGTGTGTGTGTGTGTGCATGTGTATGTATGTGTGTATGTACATACACACACGCGCGTGCACGCACAAACACACACACACACACACACACACGAACACACATATATTTATATATTCTGAAACCCCGTTCGGTCACAGACCATGGGATTGCACCTAGAAAGTTACCCTCCCTGGCACAAGTCCGGGCAAGGTTGTTTATGGAAGATCAGGAGTCGCCCATGCATACCGGCCACCCCCCTACACGCCGCCAGTGTTATCCAAAGGAAAGGCAAAGGTTGATACAGCTTGGCACCTTTGACGTCACAACTCATTTCTACAGCTGAGTGAAATGGAAGAACGTGAAGTAAAATGTCTTGCCCAAGAACACAACACGTAGCCCGGTCCGGGATTCGAGCTCACAACCTCATGATCGTAAGCTCGACGCTCTAACCACTGAGCAATGCGCCTTCACATATACATACATATATACATACACACACACACATATATATATATATATACATGTATGTATATATAAAGCAAATAAGTTACAGGTATGTCAGGTACTTACTCAGTTCCTTGTTATTTATATGCTTTTTATTCACCTAACTTCGAGCTGTGCCGTCAATACCGGAGTGACTTCGTGCCTCAAGTTTAGAACCTAATTCACTGAATCTTAATTATTTCTTATATATGTGTGTGTGAGCGCCTTTGTGTCTGTTTGTCACCCACCACCACTTGACAACCGGTGTTGGTGTGTTTGCGTCCCCGATTGTTAGCGGTTCGGCAAAAAAACCGATAGAGTAAGTAGCAGGCTTTAAAAATAAGTAAGTGCTGGGGTCGATCCATTAGACTAAAAAGGAAAACTCAAGGTGGTGCCCCAGCATGGCCACAAGCTAATGACTGAAACAAGTAAAATAATGAAATAATATATATAGACGCAGGCGTAGCTATCTGGTAAGAAGCTTGATTCCAAACCACTTGGTTCTGAGTTCAGTCTCACTGCGGGGCACATTGGGCAAGAGTTTTCTTTAGCCTCGGGCTGACCAAAGCCTGTGAGTGGATTTGGTAGACGGAAACTGAAAAAGTGTGTGTGTGTGTGTGTGTGTGTGTGTGTGTGTGTGTGTGTGTGGGTATGTGCGTGTGCGCGCGCGTGTGTGTGTGTGTATTTCTTTGTTCCCCACCATCACTTGACAACGGATGTTGGTACGTTTACCTCTCCGTAACTTAGCCGTTGGGCATAGTGACCGATAGAATTAGTACTAGGTTCCCAAAGAATAAGTCATAGAATCGATTCGTTCGACAAAAGGCAATGCTCCAGCGTGGCCACAGTCAAGTGACTGAAACCAGTAAAAGAAAATATGAATATATCTTACTTGTTTCAGTTATTAGACTGCGGCCATTCTGGGTCACCACCTTGAAGAATTTTAGTAGAATGTATCGAGCCAGTACTTAGTTTTTTCTTAAACTCTGGACATTCTATCGTCTTTATTTGCCGATCTGTAGAGACGTAAACACAACAGCACCGGTTGTCAAGCGGTGGTGGTCGGACAAACATTAAATGACATTTAGTTGGATAATAGTTCATATACACTTTTTTTCATATATTAAGTTTCTCATTTAAGACGTTTGATATTTTCTAAAATAGTAAAATGTTGTGTTCTGTAGTTGTCTTATGATGCACTTGTTAGTATAAATTTATATAAGCTTATATAAGTGGATATGAACGAATAAACTCGGTATGGTTACTCAGTATTTTATTATGGTATACATATAACAGAATGAATTAAAGTGTGTATAAACTATTGCTTTTTTTCTCAAAAATAATTCCCATCTAATATTCATTATTAAATCATTGTTTTTCAAAACCCGAATGCTAGTTCTCAGGTTAGTGTTGAATCGTTTTTTTAATACTTTAAAGGCACAGTTATAATGATAATATCTGTTTTAAATTGATTTGCTGTTAAGCCGATGTAATTTATATCTACCTGATTAATGTTAGTTGTGAGAGTGGCTTCATAGATAATGGGCAATTTCTGGACACTTGCCACGGATGGGACATACGTTTTTTGAATAATAAGTGCGTTTTGAGTTACTAATATTATTTCTGTTCAAGTAAGCTGTATTAATTTCTAATTTTATTATGAAAGCATCGAGTTGGAAGACACACTAGAGCGCAGAAAAATTCAATGCAGAATCTATTTCGCCTTCTTACATTCTGAGTTCATATTACGCCAGAGTCAAGTTTGTCTTTCATTCTTCCAAAACCTATAAAATAAAGTACCACTTCAATACTGGAGTCGATGGTATCGACTACCTTAATCACCATAATATTGGCGTCTAAATAAAACATCATTAGTATTTACTAACATTATGTTACTGATGTTTGTTTCTATCATCACCATATTTTGATACAGTTTAGGTAAAAAAAAATTTGTATATTTATGTTCAGGGGGCAATTGAAATAATGGTTATTAGAGTTACAAATCGATGTCTTTGTGTTATTATCTAGAGATATTTTTAAAATCATAAAATCACACACCTCACACACCCTAGGTAAAGGAAAGTTAGAGTAAGGATATAATGAACCACATACAGTCAGAGCCAAAACTTCGAAAGATACAATATTCCCGGATCATAAAAACAATTGTATTTCATCTTTGGGTGCAAATAGTGAAACATAATGAGCAAGAAATCAATCAAAATAAGGTACACAGTACAAACGAATTTCTTTGACACACAATCATAAATAATAAGAATATAAAATAATAATAATAATAATAATAATAATAATAATAATAATAATGAGATAATAATAATAATAAGAAGAAGAAGAAGAAGAAGAAGAAAAAGAAGAAGAAGAAAAGAAGAAGAAAAAGAAGAAGAAGAAGAAGAAGAAAAGAAGAAGAAGATAAAGAAGAAGAAGAAAGAAGAAGAAAAAGAAGAAGAAGAAGAAGAAGAAGGAGAAGAAGGGAGAAGAAGAAGAAGAAAAAGAGAAAAAGAAGAAGATAAAGAAGAAGAATATAAAGAAGAAGATAAAGAAGAAGAAGAACAACAACAACTACTACTACTACTACAACAACAACAACAACAATAACAATAATATTTTCTACTACTGATACAAGGCTGGAAATATTAGGTGAATGTATCAGTCGATTACATCTACATAGTACTAATCTGTGGTTTCTTATTTAATCGAGATGGAAAGAATTGAAAGCAGAATGACCGCAGCGGAATTTGGAATACCGAAAAGACGGACGACATGCCACTTAGGATTTTGTCCGGTGTGATAACGATTCTGTCAGACAGCTGAAAATATCTCAACAAGATTGTGAAGCTTTTTCCACCCGTCTACTTTCCGCTAGCACTACTCAGTCCAAACGTGGCTCTAAGACGGCATTTCAGTCGCCAACTTAACTCTAAGGGTCGGGACGTTCCTAGAAAAACCTCCAGACGTCTGAAAAATCCGGCTGTCCTGCTTATGTCAGAATATAAACAGCCACCACTCTGAAGACATTCCCGTCACTACTGTTCAAATCCAGGACCACCAGCTTACCTTCAGGTCCAGGAAGATAGTTCTTATTTTGAGATTCTGGCCTCTCCGGATTAACACTGTGGTTGCACCCCACACCCATTCACGGTTGACATGGACATAAATATATCTCACATCCACCGAAAATGGGCATAAAAGCTTCTCGGTCAGAGAGTCTGGTTTCACTGATAGCCACTATAATAACACTTAGTGACCTAAGATCGTTCAGTAGATGGCCTTGTTTCCAAGGCAAAACCAGGCCAAGTGCTTTTGCACTGCCTACTCCATGCAAGGCCATGTTAGATTAAGGTATAGAAGCGGAAGAGTAATTTATTTGGCAAGTAGGGTTATGGATGTTCCGTCTCTATAGGCATATGTAGGTGTTTTCACGAGCAGTTCTTTATATATTCTTTATATGTCTCTCTAGAATATATTCAGGGTATTTTGTTTTGATAGTATTGTATGTGTGTTGTGATTTTTGTATGATTTTCATGCGTGTTGATGTGTTGATGTCTTGGTGTGATACAACCGCTGTGTGTGTGTGGTGTCTGTATATTTATATATGTGATTCATCAGGTTTAAATAGTTCGTGTTTATTGCTGCGTAATTCAAAATGTAACTTGGGCGTGTGTTGAGATGAGAGATCTGAAAGTTGTGTGGTCTCTGTGATGGTGGTGGTGATTCTGATAAGGCATCGAGCTGGCAGAACCGTTAGCACGCTGGGCGAAATGCTTAGCGGTATTTCGTCTGCCGTTACGTTCTGAGTCCAAATTCCGCCGAGGTCGACTTTGCCTTTCACCCTTTCGAGGTCGATTAAATAAGTACCAGTTACGCACTGGGGTCGATATGATCGACTTAATCCGTTTGTCTGTCCTTGTTTGTCCCCTCTGTGTTTAGCCCCTTGTGGGCAGTAAAGTAATAAGTGGTGATCCTGATAGTGATGGAGATGATGTTGTTGGCGGTGGAGGTATGGCCGCTTTTGGTGAAGCTATTTAAGATATTGTTTTCGGCTGTATCTTGCCCACCTGGTCATACCTGTATCTTCCCCACCTGGTCATACCTGCCAGTTTTTTGTGTTGATGTCGGTGTTACTCTGTTCCTTTGTTCGATCTTCCCACCTTTTGCCATTTACGCTCTTCGTGCTTCTCCATATTGCAAAACTTATCTGATTGCTCTGAACTCAGGAGGAGCAAATCTAGCGAAGATTTTTGAGATTTTTCAGTTGATAGATTTGTTGTTGTTGTTATTTGGGTAGATTCTGATGATGTGATTTTTTTTCTGCTACGGTTGTTGGTGATTTTTCTGCTGTTGTTTCTTGGTGTTGCAGAAACTGCTGTCAGTACTTCTGTGATTGCAATTGCTGCTAGTATTATTACTGTTGTTTTTACAGCTGTATTGGCCACCTACTTTTGTTGGTGCTGTTTTTGTTGTGGTTGTGATAGTGTTGATGTCGGCAAAATTGGGGGGACTCACTTTTCTCTTTTATGCTGGACAGAAAGCTTTGAGATGATTTGTGTCCGATGATTTAGTTTTCTGACCTCATAAAGTCACGTGAAGCTTTGTACCATCTGGTAGGCTGATAAAGTCCGGCATAATCTCGACACTTGAATGCTCTGCGTGTATTAGTAACCACATACCCTGTCCTAACCACTTTTGCTTTTGTATGCTCTGTATTCGCAGAATAGTGGTTTTATCTTCTATGTCGAAGGGAATCGCAGCTACCAACCAGCAGTTGTTTATTTCTAACTGTACTCTAATTATATATAATTTTCCAATAAGGTAGATGGGGATGAAGATAAGTTTGTCACTCATTAGGAGTGGCTATTGAGTGACTTCTGGCCTCCTCTTCTGAGGCGAACTTCACTTTGACGGTCCCATATTTCATCCCCCTGGCTATATATATTTTCCTCTCCCAAACTGGTCGTGAACATTTTTTCAATTTGCTGGTGTACTGTCTGCTCTACTTTACTTCTTTTGGCTCTAATTGTTGTACATAGAAATGTATGCAAATTAAATTTTTGATGGACATTTCGAGAAATATTTGGTACCATATTTCTCCATTTCTCTAACTTACATTTAGCACTTTCATTCATAAAAATGCCTTCGCGTATTTGTGTTGTCGCTTGCGCAATATCGAACTCGCAAGGCGTAGACTTGCGTAGTTTGCTTCTTTGCTGCGGTCACGGTAGAGTGGCAGTGCTCTCGCTTGTATTGTTGCTTTTTGTTGTCATTGATTCCACTTGTTCCCACGATAGTGAAGGTGGTGGTAAAAGCAAAGGAAAATTACCTTCATAAACTTCATGTGCGCAATTATTGTTGCGTTTGGTGCTGCTAAAAAACCAGCACTGCCTTCCAAGTGTCTTTGCTGTTCTCTTTTCAGGATAATCGGCTGTCCGTTTCATTTTTCTCATTCTCTATCTTAGTATTTCTGCAAAAAAATAAGGGCGTCTTAGCATAAACAAATACCAAAATAGACCCTGAGCGCTAACCTTCTTCATAAGGTCCTGGTTAGTTTTCCTAAGTAACGATAACAAATATTCAATGTATAACAATGTTTAACAATATAAATAAAAACAAATTTACGGGTGTGATGTGCAACACGTGCCGATAGATGAACGACAACACAATAACGACAACAATATCAACAACAACAAAAATTTAAATTATAATAATAATAATAATAATAGTAGTAGTAGTAGTAGTATTATTATTATTATTATTATTATTATTAGTAGTAGTAGTAGTAGTAGTAGTAGTAGTAGTAGTTATAATAATAATAATAATAATAATAATCCTTTTTACGATAGGCCAAGGCCCTCAAATTTGTGGGGAGGGTACAAGTCGATTACATCGATCTCAGTGTTTTACTGTTACTTAATTTATCGACCCCGAAAGAATGAAAGGCAAAGTCGACTGTGGTGGAATTTAACTCAGAAAGTAGCGGTAGACGAAATACCCATTTCTTAATTATCAACAAGGGGCTAAACATAGAAGGGACAAACAAGGACAGACATAGGTATTAAGTCGATTTCATCGACCCCAGTGCGTAACTGGTGCTTAATTTATCGACCCCGAAAGGATGAAAGGTAAGGTCGACCTCGGCGGAGTTTGAACTCACAACGTAACGGCAGTAGACGAAATACCGCTAAGCATTTCACCCGGCGTGCTAACGTTTCTGCCAGTTCGCCACCTTAATAATACTAACAATAATGATATTAATAGTAATAATAATGCAGTACCAGGTAGCTGGTCTCATTGCTCCCCATCTGATTGGAGTGTCATGATATATATGGTTTGTCTTGGTATAAAAGACAGGTTACAACAAATATTCTGATAAATTCTACAGATTTGTTTGTCAGTTGTTTGACCTTAACCAGTTGAGCATGTCCCTTAGTGGCTGATGATATGGACATCTCTGATCACGAGCAGAAGTTATGGGAGAGCACCATAGCCATGTGTTGAGGGGGATTGTTTGGAGATTGGATAATTCACCTCTGGAAATATGGGTATTCTGTACATCATTCTTTAACATTCCCTATTCAGAGAAGGGCTACTCAACCCGAAGAAAATTCTAACTGGGTCCCACCTGCAAATGTAATGCGTTGTTTATCGTTGTACGAGGTCACCGTATCGTACATATGACTTTAAGCTTTTTGTTGTGATAACGTTAGTTATCTCCCCTGTTTTACTTTCAATTTCTTGTTTGCCTTCCTTATGCACTTTCCCTGTTCAAATGTCGTCTGCTTTGAACGCAAGTGACAAACAGTTTTCTTCTCAGCTTCAGAAATATCGAAATTAATATTTTGAGTACGAAACCCTGGATAGACTTGTGGCTTTCGTTGTAACATTATCTACATCTCTTACATGATTGAGTACTATTCTACTTGTTGAAGCCTTACCACACTACATATACATGTGTGTATATATGTGTGTGTAATAATATATATATATATATATACATTTACTCATACACACACATGCACACGCATATACATACATACATACATATATTATATATATATATATAATATACCATATATATATATACATATATATATATAACATTATATAATATATATATATATATATATATTATATAATATATATAATATATAATATATATATATATATATATATATATATAATATTTTACATACATATATATATTTATTTATACGCTCATTCGAATACAGATTGATAGATAACTTGCTGAGAAAACTTAAGGAATGGCGGAAATTCTTGACTTGTGTCTAAGCTGTCTCGGTATTTGATTTGTATTTCTTTTCTGTTAATTAATAGCTTCTCTATAACAATAGAAATATCCATACCAAAAGTATTTTCCCCACAAAATGTTTTCATTAAACCGCTGTGATAATGTATAGATGTTGTTGCATTTTAGCTTTTCAAAAATAACTTAAGATGAAAAGATGTGGCGCTTAAATTGATATCACATTTGTAGTGAGGTCACATATGTTGTAGTTGTGTTGTTTTGGCCTCAGGCCAACTTCCATTAAGCAGTCTTCTTATTAAAGTCGTTCGGGTCATGATCTTGCGATGTCTGTATTCTTCTGAATGTTTCTATATTTTCTGTGTCCAATGCCATCCTCTTGTTTAAAACAGCAGAACATTATTTGAAGGAGATTAGGCCGCCGATTGTAACATTAAGAACGAACATACAAATTGTATTTTGTTGGCTCTTAAAGATTCAGGAAAGTATCAGAGCAATAATGATGATTACATATAAGAAAATTTGCTACTGATAGCGTATAGGGCACTAAACTTGTCAAAATAATTTGCTGCTACAGTGCGTATACAAAAGCAAACCAAGTGTTGCTTTAACTTTCTATTTGCATTTCTTTCCTTGGTGATGTTTGCTCTGTTTGTTTATATTACATCAAAGCTGATCCCTTGAAATTTCGGTTGATTATCTTAAAAAGGAGACAAACACGCATTTGTTTGTGATTTAACATTAAAGAGTTTGAATGATCAGGCCAAGAAAACCTTTGATCTATGTCTGCTCTCCAAGGATATATACCCTGAGATAAGCAACAACAGCATAGGCAAGGTACACAACGTGCTGACGACGATGACTGACGAAGATGACGACGACGATGACGGTGATGATGATGAGGATGATTATGATGATGATGAACATAGTAGATAGTGGCAATACTGCGCAGTTAATGAGTGAACCATTTACACACGATGCAAACGACTACGTTCCTTGTCCTACGCAAGGAATTATTAGACTGGCCGCAGCCTAATAACTGAAACAAGTAAAATATAAAGTATTAATGCTGCAAACATCCCAAGCATGAATCGGCTCCAGTGGTCCTTGTGCATCAGAAAACTGTTAGCCTGTAACTTTAGCATTTATTATCTCAATCGTTTGAAGTCTTTTGAAGTTCATTACTTTAATCCATTATATTTCTGATTCCTTGTCTATAAGCTCTAAGGTTGTTTATGCTTGCTCTCGTGAGTACGGCCGTGATAAATGTGTCTATTTCAATTAAAACATCATTACTCATTTATATAGTTTTGTCTTTTACGAATGAAGTATGGTCGTGTTAAATTTTCTTTTATATATTTTATATTTTTCAGTCTAAATAATGTATATTGTGTAACACAGTACAAAGCACTGATTTTAAAAGTATATAGATGTCTAGACCAACTGTTGTCGATTACTTTTATTAACAGAATTCAGTAACTTTAAATCACAGCTCCCACATTGTCTAGGTATATAATTGCAGTCAGAACGAGCTTTCGGATTACACAATTAAAGATTTACAGGCTTGTTAAGTGTTTTCGTATTTCTATGTCCATTAAAAAGGAAAACAAACTTCCAATTTATTATTTTGAAGAAACATTTTCTTGCAGACGCAGCCCGCAAGTTGTTAGCATTCATATTTTTGTTTTCTTTAACATTGAGAACTCTATAAAACCTCTAAGAGCTTTCTGATGCATTTAGCTTCGAATATAGAACCACTTCGGTGATTTTGATTTATATATTTGTTTTCATTGGGTCGATAGTCAAAACGTTTAGTTGTATTGAACACTTCTGCAATTTTATTTACTTAACTATACATTTTGTAAACCCAATTTGCATATTCATAGATTATTGCAATAATACTATTTTCAATTTTTATTTTAATTTGTATTTCAAATTTGGCTCTTTTGACGTTTCTTGTGATTGTTATACATGCATAAATAGAGACACACACAATCAAAATAGAGAATACTCACAAACCTACACATACACGCACACATACTTACACATCCACACACCTGAAAAGTAAGGAAGAGTCAGGGTTTAAAGTGAAAAAGATATAGTAATACTCCATTGCTTCCTATCAGTTTCGTTACACTCTGCTAGTCTGTGGCTCCTCTTAACGTGGGTGTGCGTGTGTGTGTGCAGAGAGAGAGATGGTGGGAGCGAGAGAGAAATATATATATATATATATATATATATGTGTGTGTGTATATGTATGTATGTATGTATGTATGTATGTATATAAATATTTGTATGTATATATATATATATATATATATATCTACAAATATACATATATATATATAATATTAGGGAGTAAATCCAAACTTACTGGGAAAAATTAGATTTAAGATTAAATCAAATTTCACGGTATAAATATAAATTAAATTAGAGATAAAACCACTATTAGGCAACTCAAACAGTGATAGACATAAACCAGAACATAAAAAAACAAAATATAACTATAATTAATATAAAAAAATGACCATGGGATTGCACCTAGAAAGTTACCCTCCTAGACACAAGTCCGGGCAAGGTTGTTTATGGAAGACCAGCAGTCGCCCATGCATACCAGCCTCCTCTCTCCACGCCACCAGTGTTATCCAAGGGAAAGACAAAGGTCGATACAGCTTAGCACCAGTGACGTCGCAACTCATTTCTACAGCTGAGTGAACTGGAGCAACGTGAAATAAAGTGCCTTGCTCGAGAACACAACACGCAGCCCGGACCGGGATTCGAGCTCACAACCTCACGATCGTAAGCTCGACGCTCTAACCACTGAGCCATAAATATGTTATTTAAAATTTAAATTATTAAAATTTAAAATTTTATATTTTTATATATATATATATATTATATTAATTATATTTATTTTTTGTTTTTTTATGTCTGGTTTATGTCTATCACTGTTTGAGTTGCCTAATAGTGGTTTTTATCTCTAATTTAATTTATATATATATACATATATATATATATATATATATATATATATATATATATAGTGTGTGACACACTAATTGTACATATAAGGCAACTTGGTGTAGCTATATGTGCTACATATCGCCCCTCCAGATGCCCCAAGCCATGTAGGAAGTTTGAAGACTGCCTTATAAAAATAGAAGTTCTAGTCACATTAGAACAACACATAAGTGTACTTCTTATGGGAGACTTCAATCTACCCAATGTCAGATGGCCCGAGGGCCTTTCTCTCCCAGGAATGACACGATGTGAACGAGGACAGGCGAGGTCCCTCATGAACCTCATCAACACTCTGTACATGGAGCAAGTGATACTCCAACCAACCAGGGCAGGTAACATACTGGATCTCTGCTTCACAAATAATATGGATCTCATCAATAATGTGAAAGTGACACCGACACTACTCTCGGATCACAACATGGTAGAGCGGACCATGTACGGGTCAAAGGAAAGCATGGACATGCAGCCTACAGGAAACTCTCAGAATCTTTCCAGCTTGAACTTCCATAAGGCAAACTGGAAACAAATTGAGAAAGAGATCCTCAAACAAAACTGGCCTGAATGTCTATCCTCGCCAGACATCGTCATGAAACTTCAACAATTCATGTCTGTAATGCAAGCCATATGCTACAAATGTGTCCCAGAGAGAAAGGCCACTGTACGCAAGAGCAAAATCCCCAGAGAGAGGAAAATTCTAATGTGACGGCGTACAAAATCGCCTAAACAAACAAATTGAAAGCAGTGAAAAGTCCCGCCTGAAAATAAAACTGTTGGAAACTGAAAAATGCCTGCAACTCTCCCATGAAAAAGAAAGAGCAGACAAAGAAGCCTGGGCTATAGACAACATAAAATCTAACCCCAGAGCTTTTTACAGGTATGCCAAAGAAACAGCTACGGGGCACTGTAGGATAGGGACACTCCTTGAAAAGGATGGCACACTCACAGGAAATCCAATGAGGGTAAGTGAAAAACTAAATGAGCAATTCAAGAGTATTTTCACCCACCCCTAGGGCATTTTCAAGTCAGCAATCCAACTGACCTCGTTACCACTGCAGATGTAAAATCAGTGGCAGCGATGATTGATTACATCAATATAAAGGAAGACGATGTAATAAAGGTTATTGATGAAATGAAAACAAACTCAGCTACTGGCCCCGGTGGATCCCCAGCAATCCTTCTAAAAGTATGTAAGAGAGTCCTAGCAAGACCACTGCAGTTCCTCTTTCAGAGCTTCCTTGCAACTGGCAAACTTCCAAGAAAACTGAAGGAAGGTAAAATAGGCACTATTCATAAAGGAGGTAGCAGAGCGGAGGCCAAGAACTACAGACCTATCTCTCTGACCTCACACATCAGCAAGGTCATGGAACGAATAGTCAGAAGGAAACTAATCACCTTCCTTGAAGAAAATGACTTGCTGCCTGACACCCAACATGGTTTCCGACCAGGAAGAAGCTGCTTAACTCAGCTCCTACAACACTATGACTGGGTGCTGAAACGACTGCTCAACCTCTCACATGTGGAAGTGATATATCTCGACTTTGCAAAGGCCTTTGATAAAGTCGATCATGGAATGATATGTCACAAACTGCGTGATCTTGGCATAGTTGGAAAATTTGGAGAATGGCTTCGTGATTTTCTGAAGGATAGAAGTCAGGTGGTAGTAGCCATTAATACGCAAATAGTGAGCGGTGTTCCGCAAGGCACTGTTTTGGGACCACTACTGTTCATAATGGCCCTCTCAGACATGCCCTCATCCACAAAGAGAGTCACGATCACAAGTTATGCAGATGACAAAAGTTTCACAGGCAATACAGAACCTGAAGACACTAAGCACCTGCAATGTGAGCTGGACAAAATATACAAGTGGCTGAAAAGAATAGCATGCAGTTCAATGCTGAAAAGTTTCAAGCTTTATACTATCAGCATGCAAATAAATGCAATACCCAATAAATACACTAGACCTGGAGGGATTGCAATCCCAGAGGCACAATCAGTGCGAGACCTGGGTATTTACATGAGTGATGATGCAACCTTTCATGTGTATGTTGCTAAATTGGCAATGAAATGTAGGCGGCTCACCAGATGGATTCGTAGAACCTTTAGAACAAGAGACCAGAAAACCATGATGGACCTCTGGAGGACACTTGTCCTAAGCCACTTTGACTATTGCTCTCAGCTATGGTCACCATCCAGTGTCAAATTAATCACAGAACTTGAGGCGATCCAACGAAGCTACACGAAAAAGATAGCCTCTGTGCAGCATATAAGCTATTGGGAAAGACTCAAGAGATTGAGACTCTATTCCTTAGATCGTAGGCGAGAAAGACATGCCATAATATATATCTGGAAGATCTTAGAAGGACTTGTCCCAAACTTTGGCATCGAGAGTTACACAAATGCCAGAACTGGGCGCCACTGCATAGTGTCAAGGACTCCAAATTTGCCATCAAGATGTAGGACAAGATACTGTGATAGCTTGGGCTTCCGAGGCCCACAGCTCTTCAATATCCTCCCGAAGAACCTAAGAGACCTGCATGGGGTGGATGCAGATGTCTTTAAAATGAAACTGGATCTCTTCTTGTCAGGTGTCCCAAATGAACCAACTTTACGGCAGGGTGTGTAGATGAAGGCAGCTGCATCGAACTCTCTCGTGCACCAAATGCACCAAATGGCAATTGCTAAAAAGCATTTGTGAAGTAAAACCAAGTAGCAACACCAAATGGCGGTGCCCCAGCATGGCCACAGCTTGTGAGTTGAAACTAAATAAAATAAAATAAATAAATAAATAAATAATATATATATAGATATATATATATAGATATATATACATATATATAAGTGTATACATAGACATACACATACAGGCATATATATAAACGCACACACATATGCTTGTATATATGTATACAGACACACACACACACACACACACACACACACACACTCATATGTATTTATGGCTGTATGGTAGGTAGCTTGCTTACCAACAACTTGGTTCTGGGTTCAGTCCCTTGCCTGACAGTTTGGGTAAGTGTCTTCTACTATTGCCTATATACGTGCGTGTGTGTGTGTGTGTGTGTGTGAAAGCGTGTGTGTATGTGTGTGTGTTTGCCACTCCAATATCACTTGCCAACCGATGTTGGTGTGTTTACGTTCCCGTAACTTAGCGGTTCGGCAAGAGAGACCGATAGGATAAGTACTAGGCTTATAAAGAATAAGTTCTGGGGTCGATTTATTCGACTAAAGGTGGTGCTCTAGCATGGCCACAGTCAAATGACTGAAACAAATAAAAGAATAAGAGATATGTCTGCGTGTGTGTGCGCGCGCGCGTGTGTATGTTTATATATGTGTGTGTGTATATATATATATATATGTCTCTCTCTATATATATGTGTGTGTGTGTATGTGTGTGTGTGTGTCTATATGTATATATATATATAGTATAAGAATGTAACATCCTACTTTACGTGTGTTTCATCGACTACTTTAAGGCCTTCGTCTGTGGGCATGAGATTTCCTGAACACTTGGTCGCACTGTTGGCGTGACTATATCAAGATCAACAGTCATCTGTTAGGACGTCCGTCGGTGACACGGAGTGGTTCGGCATCGAGAGGGGTGTCCGACAGGGATGTGTTCTGTCTCCATATCTGTGAAAAACATCGTAAGAGCGGTGAAGGTGAACTACGACGGTGTTGTGCAGATTGGCGGAGAAAGGTTTGCAATCTGAGGAACGCCGATGACACAATGCTAGGGGAACAACACGGACACACAAACACCCCACGCATATATATATTATATATATATATATATATATATATACATATATATATATATTACATATATACGACGGGCTTCTTTCAGTTTCCGTCTACAAATCCACTCACAAGGCTTTGGTCGGCCCGAGGCTATAGTAGAAGACACTTGCCCAAGGTGCCACGCAGTGGGACTGAACCCGGAACCATGTGGTTGGTAAACAAGCTACTTACCACACAGCCACTCCTACGCCTATATATATATATATATATATATATATATATATATATATTATAAGACATATAAACTGTGAATCTTGTGCATGATTACAAAATATTTTTGCTAATTGTTTAGCATGGCCTAAATCATTTCTAAAGTTGGCAACAGTATTTACGGCCACTGCAGGTAAGTAAACTTTAAGACATTGTAACATACTTTGTTATTTCTATGTTTTTTTATTATCACTCCTCGTGATGAGTCGACCTATGCTAGATTTATGATCAAGGACAAACCATTCGTGTCGATCACTTATTTCGTTTCAGACATTGATTGTGCAAGGGGGTGAGTTGGCAGAAAGGTTAATATGCCAGGTGAAATACTTTGCGGTATTTCGTCTGCCGCTACGTTCTGATTTCAAATTCCTCCGAGGTCGACTTTGCCTTTCATCCTTTCGGGGTCGATTAAATAAGCACCAGTTAGGCACTGGAGTCAATATAATCGACTTAACCCGTCTGTCTGTCCTTGTTTGTCCTCTCTGTGTTTAGACCCTTGTGAGCAGTAAAGAGATAGGTATTTCGTCTGCCTTTACGTTCTGAGTTCAAATTCCGCTGAGGTCGACTTTGCCCTTCATCTTTTCGAGGTCGATAAATGAAAATACTAATTGCGTACTGGGGTCGATCTAATCGACGGCATCCTTCCCCCAAAATTTCAGGCCTTGTACCTAGAGTAGAAAAGACATTGATTCGTGCTTTAAGAGCTACAGTATCGAAGATTCGTTTTGCTTTTCACATTTGCTTTTCCTCGAGATAGAAGAGTGAATTTTAAAGGTAATTTCGTTGATTTATTTAATAATCTGTGTGAACCTTCTCTAATTTTGTCGTTGTTACCGTGCTCATCATCTTGGTTTTGTCATTCGTAATGTTGAAATTGTTATTGTCGTCTAGCCCCGGTCACATTTCTTATGAAATGCATTTTGCTTGCAACAATCTTAACTTGTCTGAGACAGAGTAATTAGGATTACATTATTTGTATTGGCATGTATTTTAAGATTGCACGATCCTATTTAAAAGGAATTTGATTATTATTTCTAGCATGTCAAGCGATCATGCAATAGTTCTCGCATTTTCTCTCATGCGGCTACTGCGTGTGTATGTGCATGTGTGAATGTATAAATGTATATGAGAATAACTGTGTATATGTGTACATGTATAACTGTGTGTATGTGTAGCTATGTCTATGTGCAAGCATGACGAGGTATGTGAATGTGTGTCTGTTCTATGTAGATGTATTATGTATGTAAATATGTATGTGTATAAGTGTTTATGCGTGCGCTCTGATACACCATCTTTAGCAGGAATTGTGGCAACATAGAACCAATTTTATGAAATATTAATTTGATTACCTTAAAAAATTAAGTACTATCTAAGAGAATATTCCGATTTCTTAAAATATTTCCTGTGCAATTTCATATACAAAAATTATTCTCGGGTATTTGTGAACGTCTACTTTGCGTGTTTCATTGCTATATTTTTCAAGTCGTCGTAGCCAAAAGCTAGTGATAGTTAAGCTTCGCGGTCGTTGTCCCTTTAACATTGATTAAAATTGCTATAAATCAGAACTATTTACTAGTTCAGCAAGTTGGAAATACTTTAACTATTTCGTTATTTTAATATTTTCTCTTTTACCTTTTGATTTCCTTTTTGTATATATAAACCCACTTTTATCGTTCAACTTGTATCTTCCTGTCCTATTTTCTCGTTGCAGAAGACATTTATGCCTGGCTTTCGGAATTTTACCTACCTCTTTCTACACCTACTGGAGTAAAGAATATCCATATGCTTCAACAAGCATCGGACGCTTACCATAAGGCAAATATACGTAACACTTTTTGTATATGGGAATATTTGCGATTAATTATTAATTTTTATTTTCCATACACATTGGCTCCAACAACTTAATTAGTTATAACTAGTTAAAGCACTCAGTAAATAAATGTCTTGATTAGCCGACTTCAGATAAACCTTACCAAGTTCATATCTTTCATTCATTCTCTCCACTCTTTCTCACTGTCTCTCACTCTCTCTCTCCCTCTCCATCTCTCTCTCTCTCTCTCTATCTCTATCTTTCTATCTACTTATCTATCTAACTATTCATCTTTCAATCTATCTCTGTCTTTCTGTGTATACATATATATGCGTATGTGCGCTGGCGTTCTAACTTATGTATATATATATATATATATATTTATATATATGTGTGTGTGTGTGTTTGTGTATGTGTGTGTGTGTGTGTGTGTGTATGCTCACGTATGTACGGGTGTGTGTATGTGTGTATATTTCTTCCCAAAATTCACAAGCCCAACAATCCTGACCGCCCCATCTTCTCTGCCTGCAACTGCCCCACGGAAAGGATCTCCAAATACCTCGACCTTGCCCTTGCCCTTGCCCCTGTATAATGGCTTCCTTCCCCTCACCATTGTGCACACTATCTTTGTCCGGGTTTGATCTGTGAACCATGCCTCTGCTCTCTCTCCTCGCACCTGTTCCACCTTTATCCGTCTTCTGTTTCCCCTCACCTACCACCTCTCCACCGTATCTTTCCAACGCACCATTTTTCGAGCCTTCCGACAACTCCAGTCCACCCTCCACCTGACACATCTAACCCAGCCTACCCCTTCCCCCCCCTTCAAACGAGCTCATAACCTGCGGACCTACTGGTCCACAATTCCTTCCGTACACCCGACTCCCATCCTGGCTCATTCCCCTGATCCTGCCCACGCTTTCACACCCGTTCCTACCTCTCCAACACTACCATCCTCACAAGCACCCATCACCATCTCCATCACGTCACCGACTACTTTACCTGCACCTCTAGTAATGTTATTTACTGCATCTCCTACTCTCTCTGTCCATCCTTGTAGATTGGTCATATGGGACACCACTTGGCTGATCGTTTCGGACTGTCTCTGCACAAGGACCACCCAGACTCCTATCTTTGCCCTGACAGGATTAATCTCTTTTCGTTCCTTTGCGCCATATGGGTTCAACTCACCTCCACTCTTCATCTGACACCAACTCCACTGGGATTCCCACACAACTACCCCTCTACCTACCCACCTTCATACTTTCAGACATGCACCACTATACACACATCCATACACACTGCTCAACTCACTTCTCACTTCACACACCATTACACACACACCCACAACACCTTCCCATTCCGCATACACTAGCACTGACCGCTTCTCAACACTCACACTACACGCCCACACACACTGTTTTACTTAGTACACACACCACACACCGTCATACACACTTCCACAACCACACAAGTTTATAATACCTGAACACAGACAATATATACTCTCACATCCACAAAGTATATATTACCCGAATACAGACTATATATACACTCACACGAAACACGAGTAGACTCACCCAACACGAATAAACAAAGATAACTTTTGCCCACAATCATAAACTAAACACATGCACACTATTTGGTCACAAACACACACACACATACACATGTGCACACACTACTTGAAAAGCACACATCAGCAGCTACACACAACGCACACACACACACACGTTACACCCCCAAAAACCACACCCACCCACGTTACGCACACGTCACACTCATACACACACGTCAGACACTCTCGCCCCCGTTCACACATACACTTATAGACATTCACACAGACATACACACGCACACACACACACACACCATTCCTCCATACACACACGCTTACGCACCTTATTTCGTTGAGATCACCATTATTGTCTCCCTTTCATTCAACCACTTTTTTCTACCCATATACAATGTTGGAACGCTGAACTTTACGCGGTTGTTTTCGATCTCCGCTTTATTTATTTATTTATTTTTTCATTACTCTCCATTTTTTCCCTCTTATCCTTTCTGTCGAAGAGCTCAGGCTCGAAATGTAAAGGTCTTTTCCATTTTACCAAAGTTCAAACTAATTTTTCTTAAGTTTCAACCTGCTTGTTGTCTCTACACCTGTCTTCGTTTTTTTTTTGCTTTTCTTGTAAATTTGACTATATATATGTATTTATATATATATTATATTATAGATATATATTATATATATATATATATATATATATATATATATATATGTTATATGTATGTATATATATATGTATGTATGTATGTAAATGTATATATGTGTACATATTACATGTACATCTATATATATACATCTACACATAAAATACAAAATACAAAGTTATATCTTGATATCGCTAGTGATAACAATACTCAAAATATATAACAAACTTGAATTGTAGACCCGTCTCTTGCAATTTCGATCAATTGTATCTTGTCTTCCCTCTTGTATAGAAGTGTGGCTACAATCCAGCCTACCTCTACTTCGGGGGGGACAATTTTAATTTTTATCCGGGACGTCCTACGTCCCAGATATAAATGTAAAAATAAAATATTTCCACTTTGTAAGGTTCGAGTCGAGTACTCCCTTGCACGCTCCGTTGACTTGAGCATTGCTTCTACTATGGCGAATGTACCGCCTCTGGTTAGATACTTGATATCTTTCAAATTCGCACCAAAACACTTTATGACGGTGCTTTCCTCCAGGTGTTCGAATCTTTTTTATTCTACATTGTATACCTTATAGACAATAGTCTTTTTTTTAATTTAATTTTTTATTTCGGTTGGTGGTGTTATCCTAGATTCACCATCTTTGTCGGTGATCAATCCGAAATTGGTTTGTATTTCTTCCATTTTAATTTTAATGAGTTCGCGCCCGCCGATGGCGGCAACGAAATTCATTTTTGGACTTTCTTCTATCGAAGGCATTTTAACAAAAATGCCTCCGTATAAACAGTGTAAATATGGTCATTTTCCCCAAACAGGTACAGAATTCAATTTTTAAACAATAACCAAAGCCCCTTCTCCCAAAGGGGGAGGGCTACGGTTTACAATTATTTAACAAATGCAATACAACAACGTTTCTCTTACGAGGAACCAACAAACGTGATAACAATAGTTAAACAGTTATAATAATAACAACAAAACTTACGGTGAATCGAAAAGCAGTACGCAGTTGAAGCTATAGTCCTTTATGTATAAGAAATAAACCAACAGCAGTACTCAGTAGGAGCGGCTGTTCGAGAAAACAGACATTACATACAGCCAAACTTCAAATAGATACTTAACGCTATCTAATTAGCAGATAATCTAATGTAAAAGCGGGACTATTCCATTTCTGCACACTAATTTTATTATTTTTGATTTATTCCATTTTATGTGAAACCACTTATTCAAGTTCAAGTCATTGATGCAATTTTATACCAATGCTATTTTTACTTTTGTTTATGTTACGATTATATTATACTTTAGCTTGATTTCACTTATTACTACTACATATAATCAATTGTTATTATTATCTCTAATTTTAATTGTTAAAGTGAAAGTATCTGACATAAAATAGAGAAATGTTTTTCTTTCACTTTTAATACGTAATACTGAAATAGCGGAGAAGATATGATATTGCTATGGGCTCGCCCTAGGCAAACAGTTGAACATTTTTTTGCCCATTAAACTACATGGACCCTAAGTAAGGCATATGTAAAATTTGAATGAAATTGGTTCTGTAGTTCGCAAGTTTAGAGAACACACAGACAGACAGACACACATTTTCAGTTTTATATATATAGAGATGTATGTATATATATGTATATGTATATATATATACTTATGTATATAATACATACTATATATATGTATATATATGTATGTATTATACATATGTATATATATATATATATATATATATATTATATATACATGCACATGCGGATATACATGAGTATAATGAATTGCGTAGTATTCTCTTTGTTGTCGATTGTAATGAAGTTGTGGCTATGACGTCGTCTGTAATGATGATCGTGTTGTTCATTCGGTGTTGTTTGGGGGTGTTGTAGTGAATGTAGTTGCTAATAGTAATTTAGTTTGGTGGCAGTGCTACAACTAGTGCTGTTTAGTGGTGGTAGTGGTGGTGGCTGTGTTGGTGGTAGTGGTGGTTATTACAGTGATATTAGTGGTAGAAATGACTGTGGCGGTAATGAAGTTGAGAAGGCTGTGATTTTGTCGATTTTTCGATGTCAGAACGAAACTACACTCACACACACACCCACACACCACACACACATATACTACTATATGTGAGTATGTATGTGTATATATTTGAATATATGTGTGCGTACGTATGTATATAATATATATATATATATATATATATAATAATATATGCCTATATGTAGATATATATATATATACATATAATATGCATGTATACATATATACATATATATATGCATATGTTTTATATCTATCTATCAATATATATATATATATATATACATATATGTGCGTGTGTGTGTGTGTTTGGCGGTGTGTGTATTTATTTATATATTGTATGTGTACATGTATATACATATATATGTATGTATATATTCATGTGCACAATATATGCTTGCATACACAGACGCATATGTGTATATATATAATATGTATGCGTATATATATATATATGTGTATATATATATCTAGTATGCGTATATATATTATATATATATATTTTATTAATATATATATATATATATATATATATATATATACATATATATTACATATAAATATATATGTATATATATATATACATATATTTATATATATATATATATATATATTATATATATATATATATAAATAATATATATAATGTATATGTATATATGTATATATATTATATATATATATATATATATTCGGTTTTGCCTGATGGCTGTCACGTTGATGCATCGTTAGAAGAAGCCATTAATTTCCCGGAAATGGCTAAATGAAAGAATAAAACATCGCAACTGTCCAGTGTAGCTTTGTCCCAATGTTAGGTTTCTGATTGCGGACAAGTCGTATGGGTGACACTTCTAAGTACTTAAAGAATGGCTAGGTGTCAAAGTAGACGGATGTGAGGTTAGTGTGATGGGGCAGGGGGGAGTCGATAGAGTTCGTTAGATCACCATCCAGCGGTCGTGTGGTTTGTGGTTTTCCGATTTTGAGGTTTCACGTTATTAGTCGCTATTGTTCATATTAATATTATCCCTTTTCGCTTCTTCCTTCAATTCTTCTTCTTCATCTTCTTCTTCTTCTTCTTCTTCTTATTATTATTATTATTATTATTTATTATTATTATTATTATTATTATTATTATTATTATTATTATTTTATTATTTAATATTATTATTATTATTATTATTATTATATTATTATTATTATTATTATTATTATCATTATCATAATTTATTATTATTATTATTATTATTATTATTATTATTATTATTATTATTATTATTATTATTGTCATTATTATTATTCTACTACTACTACTACTGCTTTTCCTTCTGATAGTTTTTGTTGTAGCAACAAAATATTGTTTTAGTTATTTGTTGTTTTTTTTAACATTTGTTGTTGTTGATGTTGTTGTTGTTGTTGTTACTATTTAGTTGCTGTAATTCGGTAATTTCGATTCTCTTGATGTTGTTTTCGGTTTTGGTGTCGCGTATTGCATTGCCGCTTTATTTTGTTGTAAAGTTTCCGTTGGTGAACCTACTCTTAAATCAGTAATGGCATCAGCGGCCACGACAACTACAACAATAACAAACAGATAAAATAAACAATAATCAAGTAAACGAACAATGAGACAACCATGACCACCTACAACGAACCGATGGAAACAACACAAGCACGATAATAAACTACGAAACAAAAACTAGAGAAACAACAACAACAACAGCAGTGTCAATAAAACCACAGAAAGTAACAGCTGGAGGAGTGGTGCCATAAACGACAGTGCCACTGGCGGCACTGGCAACAAATGCATCAGCAATGTGATACCAATACCATGTATACATCAACAGGAACATTACTACTATTGCTACTACTGTTGATGATGATGATGATGATGATGATGGTGATGATGTTGATGATGGTGGTGACGATGATGGTGATGGTGATGGTGATGATGATGATGATGATGATGATGATGGCGATGATGGTGGTGACGATGATGATGGTGGTGATGGTGATGGTGAGGGTGAGGGTGATGGTGATGGTGGTGATGATGATGATGATGATGATGGTGAGGGTCATGGTGAGGGTGATGATGATTATGATGATGATGATGGCGATGATGGTGGTGACGATGATGATGGTGATGGTGATGGTGATGGTGAGGGTGATGGTAATGGTGATGGTGATGATGATGATGATGATGATGATGGTGGTGGTGATGGTGAGGATAATGATAATGGCCATGATGATCATCATGACAACAACACTGGTGTCATGACGAAAAGTAATAGTAAATAGTAACAATAGAATAATGATAATAATAATAATAATAATAATAGTAGTAGTAGTAGTAGTAGTAGTAGTAATATATATACATATATACACACACATATATATATGCATCTATATATATATATATATATGTATATATATATATATATATACACATACATACACACATACACACACACACAGACACACACACACACACACATATATATATATATATATGAACAACAGTGATAATAACATTAAACAGCAACAAGAGTGAGAAGAACATTAAGCATTACCAACAAAAGCTAATAATATGGGCAATTAATTTGTAGCTTCCGCTTCTACTATTCTTTACTGTTCTTTACTGTTACAGAAAATATCACTAAGTGGAATGGAAAGGAGGAAAGATTTAAAATGTTTGGTAAAAAGGTTATCGAATGGGGAACAATGGCGGAAAAAGAAAACCGCTTCAGGATACATACGTACCTACACACACACACACACACATATATATATATATATATATATATACACACACACACAATACTGTAATTTTAATTTTTCCCGTTTTATCTATCTCTCACTCTCTGTATGTATATATGTATATATATATGTGTATGTATGCATATATATATATATATATATATATATATGTATGCATATATAATATGTATGCATATATATATATATATATATACATATATAATGTTTATATATATATATATATAAACAGTTTATATAATATATATATATATATAAACAGTTATATATATATAAACATTATATATGTACTTATGTATGTATCGATGTATGTATGCTTTTATTTTTTAATTAGGATTATAAATAGAATTCTTCAATATTTTAAATTTTTGTGCCATAAATTCAACAAAAATGACAAGTAGCTATAGGCTTTTTTAAAATGACGTTTGTTTTTGATTAATTAAAGCATTAACGTATGTGTGCGTGCATTGACACACACACACACACACACAAACAGGCAAAACACACAGAGATAAACACACATATCTACATCCATTTTTTTCTATATATATAATAATATATAGATAGATTTTTGTATGTATATATATAAATGTATACGCACATATACACAGAGAAATCCCGACAGATGGATATACACAAAGTTATATACATGCGGTTGTCCGTAAGCATTTATGCCTCATATCTTTCTAATTTACGCATACACATATGTTATTATGTAATATCTGTGTACGGGTGAATATATAATAGTGCACATACACACACACTCACATATATATATATATATACATATATACATTTATATATATACATATATGCATATGTATATATATATATATATACATATGTATGCAGATATATATGTACATGTATATATATATATATATATATATATTATATACATATATTCATATGTATGCATGTGTGTAAGAATATGCCGTATTCGCGCGCGCGTGCGACATATTATATGTAAATGTATTGCGTTTATACATGTAATAAGTTAAATTTTTTCACGAAAAGAAAATCCCATTCCCATTCTTCGATATTTATTTGTGTAAATATATATATGTGTATATCTATGTATGTATGTATGTATCTAGATACACACACATGCGTATATTTTTTATATATGAACGACAACGCGAAACTCAGAGTAACAGGGTTTTGTTGAATTTTCTGCTGCTTTAAATAAAGTAATATATATATATATATATATATATATATATATATATATATATATATATACATACACTTATACATATGTATAATATATATATATATAAAGATAGATATTAATATATCTAATAGATAGAATCTATCTGAGTTTGCGCATGTGTACGTATGTATATATATATATATTAGAAGAATGAAGTAATCAGAAGATCGGATGGTTCATATTTACAGATATTTATTTATATTTACATTTTTACATATATATCCCACTAGAATGGGAGAAAGCACTAATGATCTGAATGATATGATATATATATGTAAAAAATGTAATATATAATAAATATCTGTAAATATGAACCATCCGATCTTCTGATTACCTCATTTCTTCTAATATATAATACCTGTACATCATCTCCAAACCTTCCAATATATATATATATACATATATATATATATATATATATATATATTCATGATATTAAGCAAAAGACGAATTAATAAGTCCTACTATTACTTATGTAGTTAAGCATCTCTTTATGGGCCTACATTATATATGAACGGGCTTATGCTTATTCGAACGTCGAAGCAGTAAGGGAGAGAGAGAGAGAGGGGGACAGACAGACGGAGAAAGAGGAAGGAAGGTGAAAGGTAGAGAAATAAATACTTAGATATAGTCAAACACTAACATATAAACTTAGATGAGCGTGTGTGTATGTGTATATATATAATATATATATATATATATATATATATATATATACATACATACATACATACATACATACATGCATACATGCATACATACAACATACATACATACATACATGCATACATACATACCACATACATACATACATACATACATATATACATACATACATACATGCACATACATACATGCATACGTACATAAGTACGAACGTACTGTAATACCACTATATTTGATCATATTCCAATTACTGCCGCGTCTCAACCATCCAAACACAACAGATTTCATGATTATTTGTTTTGTTATTTTATTTTTGTATTTTATAATGACTTTCCAAAGTGGTGTAAGCGTGTGTTGTTGAAGATTTGATAATGGCAAGGTTCATTCGTAAGATGCAATTTCTCTTATTCAGCAGCGGAAACAGGAGGGTCAGTTCCGTTGATCTCCACCTTAAACAGCTGCAGGTCACGTTGTGCGGTAAACAGATGGTGGCTCTAAGGAGATGGAACTGGGGGTATGGAAAAGAAATGAAGAACTGTAGTGTTGAGTTCCATCTTCACTCGTGTCAATAAGCTTTGAACAACAGCTCCTCCGCAGCCACTCATACTTTATATGGCATGCGTCTGATTGAGGTGAGACAAAAAATAATTTCTGCCGATCGGAAGACTATGCGTTCATCTAACAATTATGAAATATGTTTATTTGTTGCCGAAGACCAAGTAGAAAGCTTCTGGCCACCCACTTTTGCACTTTGGTTTCTATTCCTCATAGAATATACTTCATGGTACTAATCATTTGGAAGAATACAAAAATGTCACTATTCGCACATTCCACTTTAAAATACATTGTAACTGTGTGGTGTTTCTTGTCGAAAGAAAGCAAATGAGACACGAGCTTTCAGAATGATGGAGGTGATATTGCACAAGAAATATATGGACAGTTTTCTCGGTAAACTCACTATTTTAAGCGCCATTTCGTCCGTTTAAATTCCACCAGGGTCGATTGCATTTCATCTTACCGGATAAGTACCACAAGGATGCGCGGGGATTCGTGTCTCACGGGTAACCTTCAACTTTTTCAAAGAAGGGGTTTGCCTACCCAATTATTTTGATGCATTTGTTTCTATCTCTGCTTCGAGATACAACACTCAGGTATCCACACATACACATACACAAATACACATGCATATATGTATACAAATGCGTATAAATATATAGGTATATAAGTATACTTATGCATATATATCTATGTAGGTATATATATATAAAAAGAAAATTTTCGTAATGAGATAAAAAAAAAACCAAGGCTGTGTTGATTTTAGAACATGTATAAATAGAAGGTCTTACAGCTATTTCTAGGATATTTTATTATATCCCTTCATCATTTATTGTTCGCAACAGCGTCAAAGCAAGGGAAGCAGAGAAGGGACTTCATTCGATTCAGTGCACTCAACAAGGATAGATGACGAAATGAGAGGAACAAGTTGTTGAGAGTAAAATAAGTTGGAGTGAAATATGTTTGCGTCTAAGTTTTCTGGTTCGTTTATTTTACGATTTCTTACAAACCCATTAAGATGGAACGTATAAGAAAATGATAACTGCACATGCGCTAAAGTAGGAACACTGAGAACTGACGGATAGTTTTTTATGGTGCGAAAGAAAGTATTAAGCCTAGTCGAGTTAATGGTTCCTCATGGCCGCTGCTCGGGCTAACGATTGACCGTTATGAAACCTCGAGGAATGTGAAGACGCAAGCTGGAAAGCAGAGCATTTCTAATCGAAGTCGGTTGTGTAGAAGATTTGTTGGACAGAGTATAAGGCGGCTGTTGTTATCGCCAGGCTTAACTCGTCGTAACGCAAATACCACCATGATGAATATCCAGACTACAGTGTAGAAGATAAGCCACTGGATTTGGTTAAAAAGAGACGATGAGCAATGGCTAGAAGAATATTGAGCGAAACCTAATAAGCAATTGATTTAACTGATACGGCCTCATTTCAGTGAGGGGTGCCGGTATCCAATGATGCCGTAGAGAGGAAGGTCTCGAAAGGGCGCACATTGTCTCCTAATGATCCATAAACCTGCTAGCATCCGGTATGCGGAACTTTCAAATGGTAACATTTGCAACAGCAAGTTGTTTGCAAAAGATCTAAGTTTATAAAGCCAGTTAAAATCAAATGTAGTTTTAAAAACTTCACTGCTCATTTTCTCGATAAATTCACTATCAGATTATTCTAAGAATTCGCCTCCAGCTTCGTTAACTGTTTCAGTGCGGGATGGAAATCGTTGAAAGGCCTGCTCGAAATATCCCTTATTCATGTTGAAAAAGCGACGTTCAGTAAAGCTTTGGTGGCGTGAATATCTTGATGAGTCACTCTTTCAACAATAGTCCAAAGGTAAAAGTCCAAAACGAGTTGGGATGCTTCAATTTTAGCGTTACTTGATCGTAAAGATTGTCTGACATCCATTCTTATGTTCTTTACGCTTTGTCAAAGTGTACCGAGATTTTTTAAACAAGTATGGCTTTCTACTGCATATTTTGTCTCTGCTGTGCTTAAGAAACTTCAACATATCCAGCAGCATCAACGCACCTTGAAAAGCCATGAGGCGGCATAACACGCTCTTCATTAATCACCATTGCTAAAACTATCGGTGTTGTTGGAAACTTATTTCTTGTGTGAGTATTTTATCTGGCAGAGGAGTATGAAAGAATAAGAAAACTTATTTGTTTAAAGAAAGTAATGTACTTAAAAGCAAGTATCCCCAAATGCCCCCTCAAAACCTTTTGAAATAACCTCTCTAATTTATTTCAATTATATCCATTGAGGATTGGACAAATGAATGGAATGATGTGTAGATGAACGTAAAGTTTTGAGACATTTTCGAAAAGACACTTTATAATTGTTCCAGATTGTAGTAATTATAGTACAGCATTACCAAACAAGCTCTTCTTGTTCCAGATTGAAGGATACGGCTGTAACAGCACTTTGAACACACCATGCTAAAAACTACTTGATACAGCCTACTAGTTTGAACAATGTAGTCGAAACGCGAATTTGTACCAGGAATATATACCGGTCCAGAATTCCATCCACGTAAACAACTACTTGATAGCAATAGGCATCAAAACTATCCCTCAATCACTGTATAGTCCGAACTTCAGTTCCTGTGTCTTCTGATTGTTTTACAAGCTGAAGGAGTACGTCAGGATCAGTCGTTTTGAAGACATTGTGAAGATGAAGGAGGCTGTGACAAGGATCATGAACATCTTCCCTTTGGAGGACTAATACGGAGCTTTAATGAATTGTTTGGAGCGCTACAATAATTGCTTTGACGCCCGAAGATTCTATTCTGAAGGAAAAACGACTTTTGTGCTTCTATGAAATTCATAAATGTCTCTCCTAACACAATCTCAAAACTTCTGGAATTCACCTTCTGAACCAATTTATGCATGTATATATATATATATACACACACACACACACACACACACACACACACACATATATATATATATATATATATATATATATATTGTCTGTTCGTGTTTGTCGTTCACCGAATAATGACCGATGTAGATTAACTTCTCTGAAAGCAAGCAGTTCACCAAATAGAGTCCGATACAATAAATACCACGCTTAAAATCAGACTAAAGATTAATTTTTGTCAAATGAAACTTCTTAAAATTTTACCTGCCAAGGCTGTAGTTCAAACTATTGAAACAATCGAATTGATTAAAAAAATGTAGTTTATCAGTATTCATCTTTCGATATCTCATTTTCATCCAATGGAAATATGTCTCTTTATATAAATTTCACAATTAAAAACAGACATTTACATGACTCGAACATCCCGTTCACTTTTTGCAATTAATAATGACAAGAACTGTCTGATAAATTAGTGAAGGATAATATAACAAATGAATAACAAAGGATTCGCCGAAACCATCTTGTTTGAAAATTGTTGCAAATTGTCTTTGCAGAAATCTGTAAAAAGGAATGATAGTTTAGATAATGTAGTTCTTAATGCATTAAAAATGGGGAAAGCTGTGAGATTTACACAAATAAATTGCTTTTGATTATAGGGTTGCATGTTCAGAGTTGACATAACAAAAGAAAAACAACAACAAAGCTCTAACGTTTCATGTGAAAGCGTTTAATTCTCAGAAAGATCAGTTCACTTTGTTGTAGATTTGTCTGTGTATTGGTTTAGCTTTCCATTTCAAACAGTACAACACTTGCATACTACAATAGATTGCCTCACTGAGTTCGGATATTTGCAACATGAATCGTTTAAAGAGGAATTAACCCAGACTAGATTCCTTAGCAACACATTATACCAAACAACCCAATGGCTAATAATTTTCTTCCTTTCTTTCCCTATCTTTCCCATTCTCTCTCTCTCTCTCTTTATTTATTTATCTATCTATCTATCTATCGATCTATCTATCTATTTATTTATCTATCTGTCTGTCTATCTATCTTATATATATACACACACATACATACATATATATATACATATATACGGCGGACTTCTTTCAGTTTCCGTCTACCAAGTCCACTCACAAGGCTTTGGTCGGCCTGAGACTATAGTAGAAGACACTTGCCCAAGGTGCCACGCAGTTGGACTGAACCCGGAACCATGTGGTAGGTAAGCAAGCTACTTACCACACAGCCACCCTTACTTAGGTATTCACTCACAAAATCAATGCAAAAATCATTATTTTTGATATAGAAACTGGAGGTTTCGAAGCAGTTCTCCATACTTATCCTCTTTCCCTTTGATTCTCAAAGATATTCACAGCAACAGGACGGCTAACCTCTATAACGCTACACATCTTTCATGTCTGCCCCAAACAACACCGTTCGATCTCTTATGTTTACATTTCCCAGATGTTTTTGATGGGAATGGTCCACCACCAGTATCCCTTGTCTTGATGCTTGTGTATGTATTCAATAACAGTGGAATCTCTATATATCCGGTCATCCCATAAGTCTGTCTGAATTTTGATCTAATGTTATATTAATTGAAATTTAATCATCAATGTACTTTGCCTGATTATCTATGACTTCCTTCCATCTGTTTACAAACTTTTTAATCTCATCAATGTAAACCTTTTTTGGTTTCTAAGCGAAGAACTCTGAAATGTCAGTTTCAACCTACTCGTGGCTTGCGAAAGTTATGTCCCCCAAATGATTCTGTAAACTACAAAACAAATGGTAGTCTGTAGGAGCAAGTTCGGGTGAATAAGGTGGATCAGGAATTTTTTCCCAACCAAGCTCTTCGATCTTCTGTGATGTGTTCTTTGCAGTGTGGGGTCACACATTGTCCTTATGAAACATCATTCCTTTTCGATTCACTAAAGCAGCTCTTTTTTTTTTCAAAGCTTGTGACAGTAGACATGAGCATTGATTGCTGCATTAGGTGATAACAATTCAAAGTGAGTTATTTCTTTGCAATCCCACCAGATAGAGAGAACCATTTCCTATGAAGTTACTTTATCGGTTGTGGTTGAGTTTTTCCCTTTTACCAAGCCACTGTTTACGACATTTAACATTTCGATAGAAGATCCATTTTCCGTCACCAGTCAGCAAAAAGGGTGAAATGAGTTAGCGAGAATGGAGAGCAGAGTAGATTTCAACTCGGGATTTGCGGTTGCTTTCGGACAATTCATGAGGCACCCATTTTCCAAGTTTAGAGACCTTTCCAAGTTGTTGAAGATGACGATGAACAGTTGTATGATATGAACTAAGCTTTATAGACAATTCTTCAACTGATAATGCAGGATTTTCTTCAAGTAATGCCTCAAGGAGCTTATCATCAAACTCAACTGGACGTGCTGTTCGATCTTCATCCTCAAGGCTGAAATATCCACTTCTGAATTTTGCAAACCATCTTCTGCAAGTTCTTTCATTCAGGCATCTTTCCCATAAACTGAGTGTATGTTTCGAGTCACTTCGGCTGCAGAGTTTCCGTTTTTGTACTCATAAAGCATTATGTGCCTTAAATGCTCTTTGGGTACTTTCATGTTAGAAAGGGTAACAATTTTAATTCTATTATTCTGTAAAAATAGTATTATTTAGTTTAAATGTACACAAATGCATAAAAATAATTTTTGATACCATTAGACATTCTAAAATACTAGTAAATTTCATTCAATTATAAAAAAAGGTAAACATTAGACAGAACTTATGTGATGACCTGATATATTCTCGTACCGTTTATTTTCCAAATGGCATTGTGTATTGTTTTTCTGCGATAACATCGTATCTAATATGCAGGTAGTACTTTGAAATATTTGCGCAGCTGTGATGTCTTTCACAGAAATGACATAATTCTCCAATTTTGTTTAGATCTTGGATCTCCAAGGGGTACACTGTCCCTTCTGTTGGGTATCTCGTAGCAATTTCCTGATCTTGGATTGTAAGTGCATAACCGCCGAAGTGTGATGTGATGTACAAAAGAGGCCATACTTCCTGTCAACATTAATGTCTTTTTCAAGTCTTCGATAAACAAAGCTGGCAAAGTCTTTCTTTTTCTTTCTTTTTTTTTTTTTGCTTAACGTTGCACATCCATATTTCCTCTATATGGTTGTTTTGGAATTGCATAGGAGGTCATCGTAAAGAGGATTCTTGCTGAGGATCACACTGCTGACATATAAGATGTTCTTTTGATATTCAATACTAAATGTATGTATTTATTTTGCTGCTGGTGTTTAGTGGGTGCTGTATGACAGAGACCCTATGATATTCAAAAATGGTTTGTACTGATATGAAACCCAACTTCCTTCATCTCTTCCTAGGTAGAACCTGTTGATGTACTGTTTCTGCTCAAGTTTCCACTGGATATCAGGGTCTTACGGGTTTCAAAGTTTTTAGAATGAATTTCCCTTACAGACCAGTCAAGTATACCAAATGTTGGGATCAGCACTGGTACTGCTAATGCATTGTGGGATATTGTTTTGTTGTAAAAGGAGAGTTATGGCTGCCATAATCTTCTAAATCTGGTATAATGCTATCAAGTCGTTGTAACTTTATCCTCAATATGTTTTCACCAGTTCTTAGTTATTTGTAGCATTCTTTGTATCGGACAGAACAAGACTTGATGTAGAGGTTTTAGATCTGGGGACCTGATTTTCCACGTTCAACAATCAAATAAGAACATTTTTATAGACAAATTCCATTCTTATGTCAGGTGAAAATGCTGTTATTAACTCCAGCTGATCTTGGTTATTGTTAACATTTTAGACATAAATCTTCAGGTCATCCATGAAGAAATATTAATATCTCTAGCGGTTGCATGTAGTCATTTCCAAGCATGTATGTATGTATGTATGTATGTATGTATGTATGTATGTATGTATGTATGTATGTATGTATGTAAGTATGTATGTATGTATGTATGTATGTATGTATGTATGTATGTATGCATGTATGTATGTATGTATGATGGCATGCATGAATGGGTGAGTGTGTGTGTATGTATATGTGTGTATGTATATATGTAAGTATGTATGTATGTGTGTATGTATGTTTGTTTGTGTATGTATGTATCTATGTGTGTATATGTGTGTGTATATGTATGAATGTATGTATCTCTTTTTGTAAATGTCTACTACGTTGTATATTTCTTACGATTGCTCACTAAAAGATAACACAACTCATTAGTCGCATTTAAGCATTCCGATTACCAGAGGCTGATAAAATAAATACTTTAGTAATTAAATGCTGGGGGTATTACCTAATCTGTTATCTTTCTTTGAAGCAGTGCTACAGTATGGTCACTGACTTAAACTAATAACACGTAAAGAGAAGATTAAAAATGAATAAAGAACACTAGTGATGACCTGTAAAGTTACATTCAAAAGCTGCAAGGAGACAGTAGGAGGAAGGCAACAGAGAATGTGTTCTGCATAAAAGTTTGACGTTTCTAAGTTTATTTCGAGAAAATTTCAAGATGGTAAAAAGCAAAGATGAAATGATTTTAGAATTGTACCATCATCTGCATTAAAAGTAACAGTATTATTTGTTTGAAGTAACCGGAGGAAACCGTAATAATATTAATAGTAATGACGTCTGATTGTATATCTTCCAATTTTATATGTCGTAGGCTAACGCAATTGGTCAAGTTTGCAAACACGTTTGTAAAATCCGATTGTTTATCATCATCATCATCATTAATAATCGGTAAGGGCAGCACTGACGGTCGTCAGTATACGGCATCATTTTTTTCTTCTTCTTTATATATTTGTACCATGGCTAGTTGCTTTACGAAAACAATATATTTTGTCATTCTCTATTATAAAGCAAGCAAAGACAAAATACTTTTGTGCAATACACTCTAAAGGATTGTGTGAAAGCATTCAGTTATTGGTGAAGAAAAACATCGCTGTGGCGGAAAATGAGAAGCGGATTGCTTTTAGAGATGGATAGGAATTCTTCATTTACTAAACTATTCCGTGATATTTGAGGTTAGAAAAACAAAGCAAAAACGAGATTACTGTCTCCTAGCTTTGATATGGGAAATATATATGGCAAGTTCAGAGAAGACGTAAATGGCTGAATAATATTAATAAGAATAATAACAATTTTACTATGCAAGGAAAAGCTAAGCTCGAAATAGGTATACCGTTTAAAGAAGTGTACAAGAAAAACAACGAGTGCTTTTATGATAGTGCTGGGCACGTTATATGATATAAACACACACACACACACGCACACACATAGACACACATACACATATATACATATTATGCGCATACACATACACACACACACACACATGTATATATAAATGTATATTATGCACATGCATATACACACATATGTATGTATAAATTATGTGCGTGTCTGTGTATATATATATATACACACACATAATATATACAAATATGCATATATATGCGTGAGTGTCTATGTATATATACATATAATATGTACGCTTATGGATGGATGCACATATATAGATATAGGGAATATGAATATAAACAAATCAAAACGCTCGCGCGTGCGCGCACGCGCAGCCATAGAAGAAAATGAATGAGAGAGAGACTGGCGCTTTGCTCTGTAGCATATATATATTAAGATAAAACTTGGTTATTAGGTGCTACGCAGTAGTAGTTAGTAGTAGTAGTAGTAGTAGTAGTAGTAGTAGTAGTAGTAGAGTAGCAGCAGCAAGCAGCAGCAGCAGCAGCAGTAGTAGTAGTAGTAGAGTAGTAGTAGTAGTAGTAGTTCGTAGTAGTAGTAGTAGCAGTGATGGTGGTGGTGGTAGTGGTGGTGGTGGTGGTGGTGATGGTGGTGTTTGTGGTGGTGATGGTAGTAGTAGTAGTAGTAGTAGCGGTGATGGTGGTGGTGGTAGCAGTGTTGCTGGTGGTGGTGGTGGTGGTGGTGGTGCTTGTGGTGATGGTAGTAGTAGTAGTAGTAGTAGTAGTAGCAGCAGCAGCAGCAGCTGTAGTAGTAATCCTTTGTATTATAGGCATCAGGCCTTGCTTAGTCGATTACACCAACCTCAGTGCTCAGCGGGTACTTTATCGATCCTGAACGGATGAAAGGCAAGGTCGACCTGGGCGGAATTTAAACTCTGAACGCAGCGGCGGGCGAAATACCACAAAGCATTTCGCCCGGCGTGCTAACGATTCTGCCAGCTCGACGCCTTATTGAATAATAATAATAATAATAATAATAATAATAATAATAATAATAATAATAATAATAATAATAATCATAATAATGATAATAATAATAATAATAATAATAATAATAATAATCATCATAATAATAATATATAATAATAACAATAATAGTAGTAATAGTATAATAATAATATTAATAATAGTAATAATAAAAATAAAATAAAATAAAGAATAATATAAAAATATAATAATAATAATAATAATAATAATAATAATAATAGTAATAATAATAATAATAATAATATAATAAAAATAATAATAATCACAATAATAATAATAATAATAATGATAATAACAAGAAGAAGAAGAAGAAGGAGTGGTAGAAGAAGAAGAAGAAGAAGAAGAAGAAGAAGAAGAAGAAGAAGAAGAAGAAGAAGAAGAAGAAGAAAGAAGAAGAAAGAAGAAGAAGAAGAAGGTAAGAGCAATACTGAAGACAGAGCTGAATGCAAGAAACGGGATCGAAGGGATCAATACTTTAGCCATACCAGTCGTGACTTACAGTTTCAATATCATTGGTCACTGGTCAATTACTGAAATATGTAATATTGACAGCAAAATACGAAAACAGTTGACAAAGCATAGAGCGCACCACCCTAAGACAGATACAGAATGGCTTTACCTGCCAAGAAAAGAGGGAGGCCGTGGACTTTTACAACTGGAGTTCACAATGAAGATTGCCAGAATTGGCCTAGACACCTACCTGAAAAACTCTGTCTTAAAGCATGAAAACAAGAAAACATCATACTCAGTAACAAAACAAGCAGAGCAATATTTATGTGAATTCCAAATACAACAAATTCCAGAATTAGACGTACAAGAAGTAAACACAGAGTATGCAAATCGAAGTGGAAACTGAAGTCTGTTTAGTGTGAATGCAATATTTGCATCACTTAGGCTAAGTTTAATTGTGGGAATTAGAACTGTGCGATCTCTGTTAGAACCTGTTACCAATTATGCCTAGACACAATGTTCATAAAGTCCTTGCACTTTCATGCGAGTTTCATTACATAATCCTTTACTGATCGAAAGATTTCTTAGCAACCCCTATTTTTAAGTTGAGGCGATGGGGAGGCATACTGGACGGAGTGAGTGAGTTTATGAATTCAAATGGATAGTTCTGAACCTCTTCTTCATTATTTGCAGGACACTGAATCTGTGTTTAAGTACGTTCTAAATGCCTCTGGTGTGATATTAAGAACTTTTTCATTTATAGTAAGACAGTCAGAATTTTTAGGAGATAAAATTACTCGTTTTTCCACTTTTTCTGGCATGCAGTTGTTGATAATTTCTGGGTACAAATGTACAAATTGAAGTGCAAAAGATAGAAATAATAAATGGATTTATGAATGAAAGTTTAGTAATTGCGTTTATTTCCACCACGCATCACTTATTATTGCAAACACGTTTTAACTAACCTAAACTATACACACACACACAAATACATTCATATATATATGTCTCAAGTTTACCTGTAATTCAAAGGAGCCAGCCTTGTCATATTCTGTGAGACAACGTTAATGTAAGGCATATCTGTGGGGTACTCGGCCACTTGCGAGTTAATTTTAACCTTGTGTGGTAATGAAAAGTAAAATTGACATCCAATATTTGTTGTGTGTATGTATCTATATGAACTTTTACGTTTTGAGTTCAAATTCCGTCGAGGTCGACTTTGCTTTACATCCTTTCGGAGTTGATAAATTAAGCAACAGCTGCGTACTAGGGTTGATCTAATCGACTGCCCCCCTCCTCAAACATTTGGGGCCTTGTGCCTGGAGTAGAAAAGTTTATATCTATGAACTTTTCTTTGGATTTATGTATCTACGTCTCTCTCACTGTCTCTCTTTCTATTTCACTTCCTGTATGTCCCTCTTCTCTCCCGCTTTTGATTTAACAATGTGTATATGTATCGATGTATCTACTTGCGATGTGATAAAAATCTAAAAACACAAAACGAACACCGTCACCAATCCTTGTCTCTTTCAACCTCTCTCTGTCTCTCTCACTTTTCTCTCTCTTTCTCTCTCTCTCTTTCTCTCTCTCTCTCTCTCTCTCTCTCTTTCTTTCTCACTTACGTCCTCTCTGAAAACACAAAACGAACGCCGTCACCATCAGTTTCTTTCTCTCTCACTCTCACTCCCTCGCTTTCTCTCTCACTCTCTCTCTCTGTCTGTCTTACTTCCTCTTTGTCCTCCTTTCTCTCGCTTTGCTACTCCTTTGAAGTAAGTCAGACGCACAGAACAGGTACGTGCAAAAACAGAAAATTAGCGTATTAATATTATTGATAATATGGAGACCTGAGAATTATGATCGCTAAGATGTGACAGTTGCGAGAATCAAACATAACGTTGTTACTGTTGTCATTGGGCCATTGGTTTCAATACCAACCAACTTGAAGAAACATCTGGAAACTTTAGAAATAACCTACAATCTAGGAGTATAGCAAAAACGGCTTTACTTGGAACTACACTCATACTGCGTAACGTGGTGCTTTTCTGAGAACCTTGAGACTTGTCAGAGAGTACAAACAATATTTTCAATCTACTACAACACAAAATTGGATACTATGCGATGTCTTCAACACAACAAGAAAAAACAACAACAACAATTATAATAATAATAATAATATTTTGATAGTATTCCCCACACAAGTTGAATACTATCGCTAGCACCATGAACAAGATAGCACCAATATTCATACAACACACACACACACACACACACACACACACAACACACCACACATAATATATATATATATATATATATATATATATATATAAAACACAATTAGGAATATGGCAGATAATGTTACAGATCCAGACAAAACAGGATTTATAAGAACCGAAGCTTCCCCATTGGAAGAGGAATATTCCAGGGCGGCACACTCTCTCCACTCCTTTTCTACTTGGCACTGACACCTTTATTTGACATGCTAACAGAAATGGATGTGGAAACAACTATTGAGGCAAAACAATCAACCATCTCTTGCATATGGATGATATAAAACTGTGCGCTACAAAAGGTAAACAGCTGGAAACATTACCACAAAGAGTACATGGATTTACCAAAGAAATAAATATAAAATTTGACTTAGAAAAATGTGCCAAAACAATCTTGTAAAGAGGAAAACTCGTTAAGAGTAGCAACATTACCCTAGACCAGTGGTTTTCAACCAGGGTTCCACCAGTACAGTCCAGGGGTTCCGGAAGAAGTTACATAAATGCTAAACTCGACAGTAATTTTTAATTCTCCTGTGCAGATATGTGTGTACATGTTAGGCCTATCTGTGCATCTACGAGTTGCACGCCAGCGTAGATGACCCTGATCCTTGGTGTGTACATGTAGGCCTACGACGTGTACAACTACGAGTTACTCGCCAGCGTAGATGACCCTGATCCTTCGTGCGTACATGTACATGTACATCTACGAGTTGCATGCCAGCTTAGATGATGGTTTAGTTTTCTTTTGTAAAATACGAGTAACTATATTTGGAAGAAACATTTTGACTGCGTAAGCCATTTAGGTGTTGTTAATCCGCCTCTTAAAAGATCTTTAGCTTTTTTAAAAGGCGTTTTTGTAAAAAAGTTTTCTTGTATGACGTCTATTAATATTTGGTCAAATGTTAAGATTAAAAAATTCGAAAGAGAGTTGAATTACATATGTAGAAAGAAATAAGAGATAGGGAAACTGATAGTAAATTATAAGAAATGTAAATATGCATAAATATTAATTCCTTACAAATTTCTAACAAATACACGACATTTTAAATTCAAATCCGAAAATCTATTTTATTATTATATGCATATTTAAATGTAATCAAATACCTAGTACTAAAAAAGACATTAATAAAAAATCATTAAACTCGCAACACTTTAAAGATCATTTTGTCCTGTCACTATTAGGTTTGCTTTTATATATATACAATTCTGTTTACAGCCTTACAAGTATGGATAGATTTCTGAAAAAACGTAAGTTAGATACAGATGAAGAGAGGCAGGGTCTGAGACAGTCAGTTGAAGCTGCAGCCACGGCCAGTGATGCTGCCTCATCGAAATTACCAAGAAATGATGGAATTAACCTGCAACTAAAAGTTCGTCAATATTGTGAAATCTACATAGCTCTGAGATTTACTTGGACTGGAAAACCAGACTACCCTTCACCTTTGTGTACTGTTTGTGGGGAGAAGCTGGCTAATAGTGCTATGGCACCAGCCAAACTGAAATGACACTTAACGACTAAACATCCAGAGTTGTCAGGCAAAAAAGAACAATATTTTAAAAGAGAATTGACATTTAATAAAAGGGAAGTTTCTATGTTTGCCAAAAAGTTCAAGTTGAGTGACAAAGGGCAAGAAGCAAGTTATGCAGTGGCGGAGATAGTTGCAAGAAAAATGAAATCTCATACCATCGCTGAAACTGTAATTTTACCTGCATGCCAGGAAATAGTGAGGGTAATGTTTGGAGAGGATGCTGTATCAGAGCTAAATAAAATTCCTTTTTCTGACAACACAATATGTAGGCGCATTCAAGACATATCAGGAGACATTGAGTGCAATATTAAGTCAAAAATACAAGTTGATGAGAGTACAGACATCACTGGTAAAGCACAGCTCCTTGTAATTGTACGTTTTATTAATGATGAAGCTATTGTAGAAGACTTCCTGTGTTGCAAAGAGTTGCCAGAAACAAGAAAAGGACAAGATGTATTTGTTGTTTTGAATTTATATTTAGAGTATTGTGGATAGAACTGGAAAAACTGTGTTGGTATTTGTACAGATGGTGCCCCTGCAATGACAGGATGTGTTAAAGGCTTTGTCCCAATCGCACAAAAGCAAAATCCAAATATTATCCATACTCATTGTTTCATTCATAGAGAAGCACTAGTTGCTAAAACTCTTGGACCTGATCTAAAATCTGCATTGGATATGTTAGTGAAAATAGTTAATTACATCAAGATGAGGCCACTTAAATGTCGACAGTTTGCGAAACTTTGTGTGGGTATGGAAGCAGGCCATTCCACCTTAATCCAGCACACAAAAATATGATGGTTGTCAAGGGGAAAAGTATTGTCTGGTTTTTGCGAATTAAGAGAAGAGTTATTGACCTTTTGTTTTCAAGAAAACCTGAAAGACTTTGTAGAATGTTTGAGTGATGACCATTGGTGTTCCAAGTTAGCATATCTTGCCGATATATTTCATGAGCTAAACCTCTGAAAAATGGCATGCAGGGCAGGAACGAAAATTTCTTGTCTTCTACTGACAAAATAAATGCTTTTCAGAAGAATTTGACAATATGGAAGAAACGCATAGCTGCAGGAAATTTGGAAATATTTCCAAGTGTTTTTAAAAGGAATTGTCAAGAAAGTGCGCTACTGATTTTTAATCATTTGCACACTTTGTTAACAAATCTTGACAAATATTTTCCATCGATATCTGTTGACCAGTATGACTGGATTAGAAACCCATTTGTGGAATTTGAGCCATTTGAAAAACAGTTCAATTTAACAGAAGAAGGAGAACTTGCCAGTGTTTTAAATGACGGAACATTAAAGTAGAAGCATTCTGAGCTTAACCTGAATGCATTTTGGTTGCTGGTTGAAAAGGAATATCCTGCATTTGCTCAGGAAGTGCTGCAACTTCTTGTGCAGTTTTGAGCCTCCTACTTGTGTGAATTTGGATTTTCAGCCCTGAAAACCAACAAGCACAAGATGCGAGCACAATTGCTGTCTGTGGCAGATAGACTTCATGTGTGTCTATCAAAAATACGACCCAATCTTAAAGAGCTGTGCAAGAAACACCAGGCTCAATAATCTCATTGCGTTTTTGATGAGAATAAATGTAATCTATTCAAACTAAGTTTGTTTAATACATGTTTTAATAATAATTGTAGATGCAAGAATAAAATTGTATATGTACATGACAATATTTTTACCCTTTGTGTTTTTTATTGTAAATAAATCTGAACATGAGTATTTTCATTTCATTAATTAAATGCTGTTTTTTGCATAAGACAATTAAATTATTGCATAGGGGTTCCTCGAGCCAGTGGAATGTCTCCTTGGGGTTCCACTCAAGCAAAAAGGTTGAAAAGCACTGCCCTAGACGAAGCAAAAGAAATAAGAGAATTAGACCTAATCCAGAGATACAAAAACTTAGGAATCAGTGAATTAGATACGATACAACATATTCTACCTAGCTATCTAGCTCAGATACCTGGAAACATTGAAATGGCAGAAATCCAAAAGATAGTGCTTATGGTAACAGCCCATATCCTAAGTAAAATACTATGTAATCTCAAATTTTAAAGCAAACATAATTTTCTTATGTTTTCTTAAACATTCTCCAGAACAAAACTATGTGCAAAACCAAATATACGACATCCTAGGCATAACAGCAACAGGAACTTCTAACTTGTCTCTTGAGGTCTCTGGGTGAGACTTAGAGCCAAATAGTACAAATGCAAAGCAAAAGTCAAACATATAATAATAATAATAATAATAATAATAATAATAATAATAATAATAATAATAAGTAGTAGTAGTAGTAGTAGTAGTAGTAGTAGTAGTAGTAGTAGTAGTAGTAGTAGTAGCAGCAGCAGCAGCAGCTCCCCAATATGTCGCGTATCTCAACAACAAAAGGAGACCATTGATCATGTTGTCTCCATGCGCAGTCTTCTCGCGCCTACAGAGTATCTCAACAGGCATGATAGAGCTGCACAATATATTCACTGGGTAATCTGCAAAAGTCTGGACTTGCCCCATGATAAAAACTGGTGGGAACACAAACCACCTCCAGTGCTTGAAAATGACCACATCTCACTCCTCTGGAACTTCACCATTCAAACTGACAGAAAGATAGATGCCAATAGGCCAGACATCATAGTAAAAGACTTCAGACAAAAACATGCCTCCTCATTGATATGACTGTCCCAATCAATATAAACGTATCTGTCAAGACCTACCAAAAACTGAGTAAGTATAAAGATCTTGAAATCGAAATTGGCATAATGTGGAACCCGAAAACTAAAGCAATACCTGTTGTCATAGATGCCGTAGGAATGCTAGCAAAAGGGGCTGATTGCTACCTGGCAAAGAAATATCTAAGGCATACCAGGAAACCCCAAAATGGCAGAGATTCAAAAGATAGTGAGAACTGTCCATATCCTATGTAAAATACTGTCTATGTAATCTCAAATTATAAAACAAACTCATAAGTTTCTTATGGTTCCTTAAACAACATTCTCTAGAACATTTGTAAAACCAAATATATGGCACCCTAAGCATAGCACCGACATGAAATTCTAACCTGAAGTTTCTGGGTGAGACTTGGAACCGAATTGTACAAATGCAAAGCAAAAGTCAAACATAAAATAATAAATAATAATAATAATAATAATAATATAATAATAATAATAATAATAATAATAATAATAATAATAATAATAAAAATATAATAATAATATAATAATAATAATAATAATAATAATAATAATAATAATAATAATAATAATAATAATAATAATAATGCCCTGTTGCAGTACCAGGCAGTGGCTCTCATGGCTTCTGATCTTAACTGATTGGAAGTGTTATCATGTACATTGTTTTGTCTTGGTATAAAAGATGGGCTACAGCAAATATTCTGCTCAATACCACAGATTTGCTTGTCAGTTGTTTGACCTTAACCAGTTGAGCATGTCCCTTAGTGGCTGACGATATGTGCATCTCTGATCACGAGCAGAAGTAGTGGGGGAGCATCATAGCCATGTGTTGAGAGGGATTCTTTTGGGTTGAATAGTTCACCTCTGGAAACATGGGTGGTTCTTTCAACATCCTTAAACAACCCTTATTCAGGGACCGTTTGAGCGGGATGGGCTACTCAACCTGAAGAAAATTCTAACTGGGCCCCACCTGCAAGGTCATGTGCTGTTTATCTTGATATGAGATCACCATGTCGCGCACATATGGTTGTGATGCATGTGCCTGGTGTACCTTTATCAGACGGGTAGTCATGATGGGTATATTGGGCTTCGTATATTTTACCCCAGTGTCACTTTGATGGCATGAACTGCTCTCTCACTCAATAATAATAATAATAATAATAATAATAATAATAATAATAACTTAAAATTAAGAGAGGACGGAATAAGATTGAAGCTATCAACACCTGGGCGGTTTCACTCCTTAGATATGGAGCAGGGGCAATCACTTGGACAGAAGACGAACTAAGCAGTTTAGACAGAAAGACAAGGAAGTTGCTAACTAGATATGGCACAGATAGACTTTATGAACCAAGAAAAAGAGGGGGAAGTGGACTCATTGGATGCGAACACAGCATTCAAGCAGAAGAAAACAAAATAGCATAGTATGTAAAAAAAAATACCCCAGAACCGCTATTATTGGAAGGTCAGGTTTTTGTAAGCTGGAAGATTGCAAAGATAAAGCACTGTACAAACTCTTGAGAATGAATGAACCTGAAAATATGTGGATAAAGAAAAGAATGCATGGATAATTTCATAGGGATGCTGGAGATAAGATATGTAGAGAAAAAAAGATGGCTATGGATGGCTAAATGTGATTTACAATCGAAAACGGAGGCTCTAATCTGTGCTGTCCAACAGCAAGTATTAAGAACCACTTACATCAAATATAGAATTGACAATACATCAGAAAGTGATAAGTGCAGAATTTGTAGACAAAATGGTGAAACCGTATGGCATATTACTAATGTATGCCATTCGCCTAGAAAAATATGAAACGGCATGACAATATGGCAGGGATTGTCCATTGGTCACTTTGCAACAAGTATGGACTTGACAGAGCAAAAGAGTGGTATGAACAGAAACCCGAAATCATCATCGAAAATGATAATGAAAGATCCTATGGGATTTTATGATTCAGTGCGACCATCAGAGAGAGAATAGGAAACCAGACATAGTGTTAAAAAAGAAAGCAAACGATACTGGATCATAGATATAACATGCCATGCCCAGTTGACAACAAGGTATACGATAAGGAAGAAAGAAAAGTTGATAGATATAACAGATTAGCTTAGGATGTTAAGCAGTTGTGGTCGGTGAAAAAGGTAGCTGTAGTACTAATAATTGTCGGAGTCCTGGGAACAGTGAGCAAAAATTTTGAGAAGTACGTGGAACAAATGGGAGCTGCAATAAGGATGGAGCACTTGCAGAAAATAGCACTGCTTGGAACCGCTCGAATACTCTTGAAGGTGCTCGAAAAATAAGAGGTGCTACCTTAGTTCACTGGTAGTGAACAGCTGGCACCGGAGTTCATCTCCAGCATTAGAAGCTCTGCAAAAGCAATAATAATAACACTAATAACCCTTTCTACTGAAGGCACAAGGCCTGAAATTTGGGGGGAGGGGGCCAGTCGATTAGACCAACCAAGTACGCAACTAGTACATATGATGAAAGGCAAAGTTGATCGCGGCGGAATGTGAACCCAGAACGTAATGAGAGACGTTGGTACGTAAACAGAAAATCTTGAAATAAGGTTTTAGTACTTAACGAGTGCTTTACCTGAACGATAACGGAATAATGAAAGAAAAAGTTGAACTGGGCAATATTTCAACTTAGAACGTGAAGAGCCGGAATAAATTTTGACTCTGTAATGATTCTTCCAATCAAGCAAACGTATACAAACACACACACACACACACACACACACTCACACACACACACACACACACAAACACACACACACATGGACATACGCAAATTGCTTAATCTTTGAAGCTAAGTTTCAGTTATTCTCTTTGAGAAAAACCAGTTGCACACTGTTGTACGCCTTTCGCTTCGTCTGTGTCCCTGAAGAGTGCTTTCATTGAAATGATTAGCATGAAGACAGACTATACCAGAGTCTAAGCTTTACGGTGGATGGAGGGAACAGTGACCATTCTAGTTTGTCAATTATCTAATTTATAGCCAGGTTAAAATGTTGTTATGGTGAATGTAGATGGCATTTATACTATTCTTTGTCTCTTCCTTTTATTATTTACTCTAAGCATTGTGAGTATCTTAATGTACTACTCTGCCTCTTCTCAGTACAATCACGTTCGAAAAGATTCAAGGAAGCTGATGCTCTTGTCATGTTAAAACGCAGCTAGTGTGACTTTATGCACGGATTACTGGTTATGAAATTCTGAGGCCTTGGAGGAAAGGTGTGATATCATTCTATGGACTGACCAGTCATTTCGGGATCGTACACATCCTTCCTTCTCTTCGTTACTTTATATTCAAAAGATTCTGATGTATCAGAGCACAACTCAAGAGTTGAGACTCGCCTGTCCGTGCGATCAGTTTGTCCACTTGTTGACGATTTCTGTCAGTAGTTGCAGTTGATTGCATGGTTTGTGTTCATTGTTCATTTCCTATTCTTTAAACTTCATCCGTTTCTGCACGCTGGTCCCGTCCGCCTTACCCTCCGTTCCTCCTTTATTTGAAATGCGATGATGGCAATGGCGGAAAATAACGGGTTTTCCTGCAGAACACACCCACCCACGTAAGAGAGTGACTCTCTCTCTCTCTCTATATATATATATATATAAATATATATACACTCACTTATATTAATTATTCAATTAAGACGACGAGCTGGCAGAATCTCGTTAGCATGCTGAACAAAATGATTAGTGGCATTTCTTCCGGTTTTACATTTTGAACTGAAATTCCACCAAGAGAGACTTTGCCTTCATTTTGCAGCTGATAATACAAAGAAGCAGTCGAATAAGAGGATCGATGTGTTCGACTTACGCCCTCCCACGCTTAATCTTTAAAGTTGACTCTCAGGTTGGGCTTGCGCCAAAATTTGAAACTAATATTAATTATTTAAATAATGACAAAAGAACAAGTCATGTAATCCTAATCCTTGGCTTGTAGCTGTTTCGGCTGTACAAAAATATGCACCTAAAGGTATCTGTGAGTATGATATAGCTACATCAGATCTTTATCGTGAATTCACACTACTTAACCATTTCAGCTTTGAAGTACAGTGCATAATATATATATATATATATATCTAATTCTAAGAACAGTCTGTGTATATATGTGTGTATGTGTATGCGTGTACATGTGTGCGTGTGTGTGAGCCTTTGTATCTGTGCTTATCCTCTACTACCTGTTGACAAAATGTGCTGGTGTGTTTACGCCAACGTACTACGTCTTCGGAAGAAAATAACCATTAACCAAAAAGTACCTTTAAAAAGTAATAAGTACAAGGGTCGATTCATTCGGTTAAAAATTCTCTATGCCCCAGCATGGCCACAGTCTATTGCCTGAATAAAGGCTATGATAAAAGATGTGTGTGTGTGTGTATGTGTGTGTGTGTGTGTATGTGTGTGTGTGTGTGTATGTGTGTGTGTGTGTGTGTATAAGCACATATCGACGCTTAACAGGGTAGGTTCGTTCTAAGAGTCTACAAATCATTCATTTGATGGAGGTGAATAAAAATAAAACTGTTATTAAATTGTGTTTGTGCGTGTCTATGTATATATGTATCTATAGATAGATAGATAGATAGATAGATAGATAGATAGATAGATAGATAGATAGATAGATAGATAGATAGATAGATTGATTGATAGATAGATTGATGGATGGATAGATAGATAGATAGATAGATAGATAGATAGATATGTTTCTTTATTAGCCACACAGGGCTGCACACAGATAGAACAAATTACAAGGTAGAGCTTTTCTTTTGAAGGTATTAAAACAAAAAAAAAAAAAAAAAAAAAGGAAGGGGGAGGTTCGATCAAAAGGGATCGTAAAAGGAGAGAAAGAGGACAAAAATAAGGGGGGTTAAAAAAAAAATAAAAAAAAGGGGGGGGAGGAAAAAAAATGATCAATAGGGATCGTTATCACAGAAATGTCAATATGAAGTGTAAAGGGGAGGACAGGTGAGGTTTACCCGTGGAAAGAAAAGCCTGCGGAAAAGACCACGGTAACCTCGGTCAATGAAGTCACATTTTATATTTCTTTTTTTTTTTTTTCTTTTTTTTTTTTGCAAATAAGCAACTCTCTGTTTTCGATTTCTGGGTTCATAGGACTATGCTCAAGGTGGCTTCGTCATTCATACGTGCCATTCTTGCTACATTCACCATCTTTTTTTAAAACATTCGCTAGACAAAACTTGCCTCTCTACTCTCACTTTCCTTTTCAAGTGGTACTTGAAGAAGTTGATGAGAGATTGACCAGAGAGGAAAGTGTTTGTCTCCAATCCTTTCAGACGCGTCCACCAGATACATTCTTTCGCCATAGCCACAAGGATGATGAAAATAGCTCTTCCTTCCCGTTTGAAGGAAGGAGGCGTGACAATATTGACGATAGACTCAGCTGATAACCGACTCGTCCCACACGTGACAGCAGTTGTTCGACATAAGCCCACAGGTCGGAAATTGTTGGACACTGAACGAGTGCGTGCAGAACGGTTTCGTCGCTCTGACCGCATCTCGGGCAGGTCGGCCCCGTGTTTCTCGAGCCGTGTCTGTAGAGCTTATCCCGAACGGTAGCGCTTCTCGGTAGCACTGCCAGGCCAGGGATCTCTGGAAGTTGTCCATGGGCCCTGGCCCGAAAGTCGTCCCGAACAGGCGGGTCAGGTACTCCTCGTCGACGTCCAGGTCGCCCCGAGCTCGTCGTCGTACCTCCCCTCCACTAAACCCCTATAGAATGCTTTGGTTGTGTTGAAGTCACTTAAGGTCGACCCAGGACGGCAGAGTTGCTTGAGAGCAACGCGACACTCGCGGTGCCATTCGCCCTTCCTCGGCCTCTTTTTGATCCACGACTGCAGTTCGGTCATGGAGACGAGCTGCGGGAAAGCGTGCCTCACAAACGGCGACCACACCTGTTCACCGTCGTCTACATAGAGCCAGAGATGTCGCAGTCTCAGCGCGTGTCTGCGCATCATCACGCGCTGAGATAGATAGATAGATAGATAGATAGATAGATAGATAGATAGATAGATAGATAGATAGATAGATAGATAGATAGATAGATATGTTTCTTTATTAGCCACACAGGGCTGCACACAGATAGAACAAATTACAAGGTAGAGCTTTTCTTTTGGGGGTAAAAAAAGGGAGTGGTGGTTTTCGATCAAAAGGGATCGTAAAAGGAAAGAAAGAGGACAAAAAAAAGGGAGGGTTAAAAAAAGGGAGATAGATAGATAGATAGATATATAGATAGATAGATAGATAGATAGATAGATAGATAGATAGATAGATAGATAGATAGATAGATAGATAGATAGATAGATAGATAGATAGATAGGTAAAACGAAGAAAGAGAATGTATAACGATAGGGATGAATTGTATGTACTCTAAAGGACAGAATACTGACAAGAATTATTTATAATGGCGTATTCGTCTCTAAAATGCGTGTTATTTAATGTAATGAAGTATGTGATTGATAATGTACTTAGAAGGACAGTTTTTGAAATTTACTAAAAAAGTTCGAATATGCACTGTTAGGAAAATCTTTCAGTATACCTTATTGAATATATTTGTCTAGATTAGAATGTCTAAACTCCTTTACAAAAATAACTGCATGTCTTCGTTGTTGTTTCTTGTGCACCGCAGTGGTCTTGAAAGAATAATGCATTTTAAATTTTATTAGTGGATATTGTCTTTCAGTCTCAAAGGAAGAGAGAGTGTGAAGCTTCCTTCTGCCATTATTAAAAAAGATGAGTGAGTGATGATTGAGATTACGTTTAATAGTTTTATTGTGAGTCCAATATATTATTCAGAGGAGCTGTTAGTTTGTACGGCTACTGGAAATCTATATATTAACGGGGTACTTTTTGGGAAATTACACAACTGCAGTTATTATTTGTTGATTTATTCAGTTTTGAGAAACTTGATGAATTTTTGTAGTTTATGCAAAAATTGTTGAAGCTTTATTTTGCTTCATTATTGATTATTTTTCATCCCAGATCAAATTTGTTTTGTGAACGGAAGTCGTTCGTGATTAAACTGAGGAAACTATTGTGATTGCAGCAAAATCTTTTTAATGAAATTCAAGTAATTTTCCTCCTTGTAACATTTTGATTGCATTCCCCTTCTTCTCTTTACACTTCCCTATTCACGATATGCCTACATATACAAACAAGTTCTAGCCCTCAATTAATGCTTGACAATGTTCTGTGGTGAGGTAACCCGCACATTTGTTTTGTCGTATTCAAGCATTCAATTAAAACGGAAAGTTACTTTAGTCTGTTATGCAACACTTTCTTTAGTTTATGGTATGCTCATCTCAAACAAACAAGTATATATATATATATATAATCATACATATACATATACATGTGTGTTTGTGTGTGTATTTGTGTGTTTGCGTGTGTGTTTATGTAGACTTAAGTTTATGTACATGGGCGCACGTTCATACGAGCATATCTGTACCATGGCGTCCTTAACAACTGAGGAAAGGAAGCTATTTGTTGTAATAAGACCACGTCAGTTTAGAGAAGAATGAAATGGCTTTGAATAAAATGCTGATATAAAATGCTTTTGGTGATTAAGCTAATTATTTAGATAATTAAGAAGCGACTACCTCAAGTTTTCTTTTACAAAGATTGAGTTTGTGGTATACTGTTGAGAAGTGTCTAGTAAGATAACATATCTGTCTGCGATGTCATTGAACGTTGCATTTAGGATGCTAGCAATATCTGAATAGAGAACTGATGAGTGCCGCAGAGTAAGAAGTAAGCTTCCAGTTAAGCGGGACCGCAACAAGGTTTCAATCGTTGCTAAAGCCTTTTAACGTCATTTAAGACGTTAATAGCCCTGGGAAAGATACAAACGTAGCATTTCTCTTCATTTCACGTCTTAAAATATAACTCCTTTGTTCTTCATAAAAATTAACCAATATATTAAAATTCAGATGTCGGCAGTCTTGAAGAAAACAAAGACAGAAGTCATGCAATATATCATTTATATATGTATGTATACGTTCCGTGTCCAAATCATACATCAGTTTGCATCTGATTCTCCGGTGTCAATAAAATAAGATCTAATAATTCACTTGCATCCGTTAGAAGGATTCTTGAGCATTTAGCATGTTCAACTTATCAAGATATAGATACGATTATTGTTATAATATCATGGAGAAATTGCAGGAACATCAAAGCATTAGGCAACACGCTCCTATAACACTTCATGAGCTCCATTTATTTACTTTCGTTTTACAACCAGTTATATAAAATTAATTAAATCGAATACTCTTTCCCTAAAAGTAAATCTATTTTGTATAAATGTCAGATGGCTTTATTTTCATTAATTTTGTAAATGAAAAATTTAAGGCGGTGAGATATCAGAATTAGCCAAAATGTTTAGCAGCATTTCTTCCGGCTCTGTACGTTCTGTGTTTAAATTCCACCGATTTCGACTTTGACTTCATCCTTGAGAAGTCGATAAAATAATAGCAGATGGACACCGAAGTCGATGCAATAGATTTATTCCTTGTGCCAGCAATTTTAGAGGAGCGGTAAGTTAATTTTCTCCCATTCAAGTTACTAATTCAAATTACGAGAAATCCAAACGAATTAATTTTAAATTCTAATCATTGTTGTTTAGTGTCATATAAATAAAGATGTTCTCGCCATGACCATATATATATATATATCGCCCTCTTTTCTCTCTGCCTACTGGTGACACGTGACCCGTGGCCGGCCTTTCTTGCTCTACTGTTTTTACTCTAGTTGCGTAGTTAACCGGTCCTAAATTTTTGGGGGCCCGGCTGCACCCGTCTTCTTTTGGCCCTGAGGCTGTATTCTGGTCGTTTCGTATTTATTTCGTCTTTGTCTTTCGTCCATCCTCTTAAATAACATTCATTCACTTTCGTAAGTCTACTTCTGTATTGCCTGCTATCCATGTATTGTTTGCTCTCAGTCCAATATTCTCCGCAACTTTCGCGGGCACCACCGGCATGGGAAGCATCTTAGTCTTATTATCAACTGTGCGAAACTGAGTAATAATGGATGATAACCGATGAAGGATTAGGAACCCCCTATGTCTGTTTCTCGTCCGTTTGTGCACTCAATATACGTTTTCCCGTCCGTGTGTCGCTTGTTCATTAACTACACATTTTTTTCACTTTAGCGAAGTCTATATTTCTGCCATTTGGTTCAGAAATTGCGAATAAGCCGCCTATATTATACATACATACGTACGTACATACATACACACACATACATACGTACATACATACACACACACATACATATACACATACATACATACATACATACACACATACATACATACATACATACATACATACATACATACATACATACATACATACAAGAAAATGTTGGATAAAAAATAACTGCTTACTTTGAGAGCAACATTCCCTAAAATCCAACCAGTATGTCTTTCAGTTTAATAGAGATCACTCGACTGGTTGCCTACTTAGCACATCTATACTAATTCATGAAATTTTAAATGTTTTGGAAGAGACACGTTCACAGAGGTCATATTCTTTGACTTCAGTAAGGCCTTCGACAAATCTTACGTTAGTATTCTGTTACATTCCACAGAATCCTCTAAAACCCAGCATAAACCCTTAGTTGTTTTCTCGAAGGTACTATACAAGATTTTCTTCTTTCCTTTATTTTTTCCTATCTGGCTTCCGCAGGTGATTGTAAGGTTTAAAAGTTATCAGTGGAGGTGATGCGCTGATAAAACTCCAATCTGACCTACAGGGTGTAATTCAGTTGTGCAAACCAGTAATTGTCTGTAAACAAGATGTCTTTGGAAGCATCCACTCTGAAAAAGAGAATGTAAATGATATCTTCTTTCCTTTGTTGAATGTCTCCTGGTGAAATCTCGGTTGATAACAACATCAACAATAATATTTAAATGTATCACTGGTTGAACTCTTAACATCTGTACACGTGGACGGCGTGCATCTCGTGAACGCCTTCCGGCATCGGTCGCGGCTACGTCCACGCGTACGTGGGCGAGACCGCACGCTCAAGTTCGTTCTTTCGATTTCGGGCACGCTTGGGCGGCGGAGCAACGGGCGACCGCGCTAGCCGCAGTTTGCCATCTTTCGGGTTTTTACGGGACGGACCGCGTCGCCGTATCGACGGCGTGCATCTCGTGAACGCCCTTCCAACATCGGTGGCGGCTACGTCCACGCGTCCGTGGGCCGTACCGCGAGCGTGGGTTCGTTCTTTCGGTTTCGGGCACGGTAGCGCGGCGGAGGAACGGGCGACCGGCGCGGGCCTGCCGCCAACGGCCCCGCGGCTCGCGGACGAACGGGAGAAAGCGAGGCGGCGCGAAGGCGGCGGCTGACCGCCGGGCTGACGGCGTCGCAGGCTGACGTCTCTGGCGTCCTGCTGAACGGTCCCCGAGGCATGAAACCTCCCGACTGCAAGCCCTCAACATATAATATTACCTTTGCACAGACCAAGCTATATTTCATTTCCTCCTGAATTTCTCCTCGTTCTGAATTGAGGGAAACATAAATGAATATTGCATTCAGTTTTCATTATTGGGATCGCGTTAAAACATTCTGCAGAATTTTACTTCTAAATATTTTCCTTTCTACCCACTATTAATACATATAAAAAGTAAGCATAATCTTTCTTCTATACTCCCCCTCTCTTAAAAGAAAATGGACTTTCTAATCGAACCTATTGCGAGCGAACATACACCGCTGATGAAGTCATACAAAATAGAATCATTCCTACTACCTTTACGAATTGGCTACGATGACAAGGCCCAGTTACCAAAACTTTGAATAAGTTAACATTCTAAAAGTGCCTTCTTGGTTTTTACTTTAACGGTATTAATAACCCTAAAAGGGAGGTTTTGCATTATCTCCGAATGTTTTCTTGTCCCTATATGCCCAGTGAAATTGTATGAATATATGTGCATGAATGGGAGTATATGAGTGAATGTATATTGTATTCACACATGTATTTATATATGTATGTACTAGAGTTGCCAGCAAAGTTCATGGGCTGATCACGATAGACTTATGGAAGGCGACCAAACGAGGTTTATTTTTCAACATAGAACCGTTTGCAGTCTACATACTTCTCCCATCAGGGTTGTGTGGATCCCGTTGGTGAATAAGTTTTCGTCTTGTTGGTCAAAAACGTCATCAAAGGCAGATATGACGTGATTATCACTGCGATAGTGGTTCCCAGACAAGTATTTCTTCATGTTAAGGAACAGATAATACTTAGACGGAGCCAAATTGGGAGAAGAGCGAGGATCATCAACTAGTTCAAAGCTACAGTCACGCACAGTAGCAATTGCAACGAATGATTTGTGTGCTGGAGCATCATTCTGATGAAGCAAGACTTTTTTCATCATTTTCCTGGGAGTTCGGGCTTGATAGCCTTTCGTACCTGCCTCGGCAAATTGGTATGTGGACCTTTTTAAAATATCCATTGGTTAAGTGGACCTTTTAAAAATAATCAATAAACAACACATTTTGCATCCCAAAAAACTGAGGCTATCATCTTTTCTTTAGATGAAATGATCTTCATTGAGCAGGTGAGTAGGGATGTTTCTCTTGTATGGCTTTCTCTTTCTCTCTGGCTAAAAGTGATGAACCTAACACTCATCCTCGGTTAGATAACGTTCAAGTAAACCACTTGGTTCTATCTCAAACAACGTCAGATTTTCCCGTGATATGACCAGCCTGGTGCGCTTTTGATCAGGTGTCACATGTCATGGGACCTACCGAACAAGGAACCTTCGTCATGCCAAGTTCAATGTGCAGAATATTCTTAAGTCTCTCACGGTATATGCTAATAGCATTGAGTTTTAATCTATAGTCAATCAGCTGTCATCCATCAGCATGTGATGATCATGACCAATGTTTTCTTCAGTGAAGAGAGTTTCAGGACGTTCCGACCTTGGGTCATCTTCAAGACACTCCATTCCCCTCCTAAATTCAGCTTTCCACTTTTGCACTGTCGACAAAACTTGAGCATCATCCCCTAATGTAGCAATCATGTTACTATTAATGTCCTTTAGGACTAAACCAATTCTCTTATGCCAACTCTTGTCAATTTTCAAGAGAAATCGCAGCTATTAATTTTGAAATCGTATTTGAACGGTTAGACATTAATTTACTTTGAAAGGAACAGCTATTAATATGGAGAGATGAAATTAATGCGTCCAACACTTTACAGCTCTTGCATAAATCCCTCATAGTCATTCCATGAACTTTTCAGCCCACCCTTGCATGTATGTATGTATATATTTACATATATATGCTTTTATGTATGTATGCATGTATGTATGCATGCATGCATGTATATATATACATATATATATATATATATATATATATATATATATATATATATATATATATTATATATATATATATATATAAGTAATGATATATGCATGTATGAATGTGCATATGGACGTGTTGATGCGTTCATTTCTATTATACTATAAATCTAAGGAACGTTTTTTGTACTTTAATTTTAATTGAAACAGTCTATTCTATATATAATTGGTTTCATATATGTTTTCCTTTAATTAAACATTCTGTTACAATGAAGTTTTCGAGTATATTATCTGGTTTATACACTTGAAAATATTCAAATAGAAATTTTTTCCTATACAAATTCATAATCAAAACCACGTTGGCTTCCCAATCACACACCTATTCTCTCTATATATATCTCTCTCACACTCTCCCTCTCTCACTCTCTCTCTCTCTTTCCCTCTCTTTCACACACATACGCGCGCGCACACACACGAACACAGAAAGACACATTTTGCACACGGTCTTTTGACATGTTATGGTTTCTTTACAATCACCGACGGCAGTTCACGTTTTTGATTTGCATTTACTTCAAAGATAATAATGTATGCCAAGTTTCGAAAATATATTGTTACTAATTACAGTTCAATTTTTTTGTTATTCTAATTCATTCTTTTGACTTTTTTTAAAACAAGCCTACATGTCTTGAAAATATTCGTAAAGAATTTTACGTACAATTTTTTACAATTTTTATTACAATCCAAAGTTTCACTTTTGTTCCAATAGAATTTCTAAAACACACGCACACTCATACCCTCTCTCTCTCTCTCTCTGCCTCACGCACACATACAGTAAGACATACAGCACACACAGTGCGCACAAATACACATCATGCACACATATACAGCATGCACACATATACAGCATGCACACATATACAGCATGCACACACTTACACATTCACACGCATACACGCACTCTCTCTGTCATTAACAAACAGCAATTATCCACTCTCTCACACACACAGCATAACATACGCATACATATAACACACACACACACACATACACATGCACTCTCACACATATACTCTCATATACATATGCAGAACACAGACGTACAGCACTCACAGTGCGCTCCCTTACACACACACACACACACACACACACACACACAGCTATTTAATTTTGCATAGATTAATACACAATTTCATGTTTTAAATTATACTTTTTTCATTTTTATATAATTTACAGTTCAAGTTTGCACTATTACAATACACGCTTACTTCCTTTTTTATTTTATCACTTTGTTGATATGTTTTGACTTACCTAATTACAATATTGCATTGATTTCATCTATGCGACATTCAAAAATCCAACAGGATTGTTCTCTTTGAATTGTATCCTGATTCCTGTCAATGAAATGTTGAGAAAAATCAATCCAGCGTATACGAGGTGTTTTCAAGGAACAATGAAAGAATACCGTTAGTTCAATTTCATGAGTGAAAGAGGTAATAACTTCCATTTTCCTACAGAATTCGTTGATTCACTTGAACTATACGGATGGCTCGCATGAAATCGAATTCAAGAGAGGCTTTCCCATAATTTCAATGAGAAACTTAGATCTTCCATTACATTGAAATCGATGATCGTGTATGAAATGCACGACAATCAAATCACAGTATAGATCAATGTTTGTACATTGAGAAACAACATTGTCATGACTCCTCGAATCGAACTAAGCTCAATATATCGGAAAGTTTGATTCGATGTATTAGTTCCGTGGACACAGCTACCGATACAGCTGTGTTTAGCTAAAGATAAAGCGCCAAGACAGATCATGCAGAATGACTTAAATTATCTTCAACAACCTGTATGCCAGTATACTCAGGTGTGTGTGGTTTTATGCCAGGGAATAAAGGATGAACGTGTTCTTGAAAAAACACCAGAAATGTTGCCATAAAAAGCGTTCTCCTTTAAACGGCCAAGAAAAATACAATTGTCTTTCTCCTTTAATATGGAAAGCATTATTTAAACCCTATCACACAATGCAATGATATTCACAATCTCCTTCATGCCTTTGACAGATCACAATTATTTGGATAGTTCCAATTAAAGAAATCAAGAAGATCTAAGTTTCTCATTGAAATTATGGGAGACCCTCTCTTCAATTCCAAGTCATCGTATAAATATGCAATTTCTATCATATTTTGCAGGATTTTAAAATGTCAAATGGTATTGATCGAAAATCACATGAATTTGGAAACCTTTAACTTA
>NC_043016.1:2732490-2767490 GCF_006345805.1 Octopus sinensis | reverse complement strand
TCACTCTTCATCTTTATTTCTCTCTTCATCTATTTCTCTCTCCCTCTCTCATTCTCTCTCTCTCTCTCTCTCCTCCCTCTTTTTCTCTCTATCTATCTCTCTGTCGTTCTCTTTTCCTCTATTTGTTCCTCTCCATCACATATTCTTTTCATACTTTGTCTTTCATTGTCAGTTTTTTTTTTTCTTTTTTATCTCCCATTCCATATATTTCCCCTATCACTTTCCCTGAGCCACATCTATTTACTTTTCTTTGCAATTTCTACTACCACTACTACTAATTCTCTCTCTCTCCCTCTCTCATTCTCTCTCTCTCTCTCTCTCTCTTTCCCTCTCTCGCTCTGTTCTATCTTTCTTTCCATTTTCATCTTTGTTTTAGTTCTTTCTGTATATATTATGTTTGTTTAATTGTTTGTTTGGTGTCTTTCTCTGTCACTTCCCTTCTAATCCTATTCTACTTTTATGTGATTTTAAAATATACAGGACAGTGTATGTGCCTACACGACTTACGTATATTTTTCTTCACGAATGAATACAACTATTTAGTGAAAAGGCCATCAGCAGTAGATTGGGTCCACGTTTTTCTCGGACAAGTGCAAAGAAAAACAACGAAATGGGTCAAGTTTTCTCCGCTAAAATGGACAACAAATTCCACTAATGTTCTACAATACAATGTTCACCGCCAGACTAGGTTCTCTTTGCATGACAGAAATACCTGCAACGAATACCTTCACGCCTGTCGCATACTAAAGCTGCTTTGAAAAATCACCTAAAACGTCAAAAATAATGGCAATAATATCAAATATATTAAAAGATAACCATGATAGGAAGAGCAAAAAAAAGGAGAGCAATATACAAGAAAACAGGGACAGCAAAATCATAGACACACGTCTGAGGGAGACAGAATATGCAGAATCAAAATTGGAAATATTTCGTAAATACATGAAAAAATATAAGGAATCTTTCCTCACAACCATCCAGATAGCTACCCATCCAAGCAGTAATCCCACCCATCAACCCAACCATCAATCCATTTATTAAAACAGTCAGCTTAACTGTTATCAAAATGAATTCCACTTATTAATTTAATTCTTGATAAACCTTGACGAATCAAAAGAAGGTTGTGCAGGTATGAACATTCCAGTATTTTCTCTTTTCTTCCTGGTTACGTAAAGGATTCACTTGTGAATTAGCAAGGAATTCTATCCCTTAGCCAGGTGACTCGCAAGAAACAGTACCTAAATGCACACTACTGACTTAAAAATTGAATGAGATATTCGATAATGTAGACTTTGAACCGCAAAGACGCAATGGAAACCATTATTGTGATAGATATATTTGATCAGAACTAGTCTGAATATTAAGAAAAGTAACATCAAAACTTGAATATATATTTTTTCCTCTTTTTGTACATAAAAATAGGCATGAACATTACAACTTATTCTTATCACACGGAGATTCGCAAATTTCAGAATAATTGCCGCCGAAGTGAAGCAGTAACCATCATTTGGTGTGACTGAGACAATGAGCTGGCAGAATCTTTACCACACTGGACAAAATACCAAGCGGAATTTTGTCAGTCTTTACGTTCTGAGTTCAAATTCCGCAGAGATGGCTTTGCCTTTCGTCATTTCGGGGGTAACACAAAATAAGTACCATTTGAACATGGAGTCGAAGTAATCGATCCCCCACCACACACACATACACACAAAAAATTGCTGGCCTTGTGCCAAAATTTGAAATCATTATTTAGTGCGATTAAAGCAGTAGGACAGCAGAATCGTTAGCAAGCCGGATAAAATGCAATAACAATAGTCCAGAGTCTTTATAATTTTCATTGCAGTGCTGTTGAAGCAATGGAGAATTGAGCGAATTGATTTTGTTTGCTGCTGTCATAAGATTGTTCATTGATTTGTTATGTCTACCACTTAGGTTATTTGCAGTGTATGCAAACACACTAGTTATACCATTTTCAATAAACAGAAGAAGCATCGATGACAACCTAACGCTGACGCTGCTCTACCTACTGCTCAAACCGAAATACTGACTAATTTTTCATATCTGTTTCGTGTTGCCCTACAAATAATAGTTGTGGATGGAACCAAACGCCAATCTTTGACGAAGCAAACTCAACCAAGAAGCAAACTTCTATTCCTTTGCAAAGAGAAATTATCTAACTTTGAGCTAAACTTGGTTGTGTTGTGTACGTTGCACAATGTATCATAAATGTTACAGATTTCCAGATTTTGGAACACATGTAGTATACGTAGAAAATATTTCGTACTTGCACAGCTTTATTCAAAGTTAAAATCCTGCTTCCCAGAGAAATTTGGATTTATGCATGATACCTTTTCTTTTCTTTTTTTCTTCTATAAAAATACAACTTACAAGGGTTTCAAAATGTGAAATATAACATCAGGAAAAATTACAAAAAATACAAAATTAGTGGTGGCCTGCGTCGATAGACCAAATGATGAGCTGGTCGGTAGACGTTTGAAAAATTATGGATTAAACAGTTTTATTTTAATGAGTCAGCTTGTAATTATTTTGAATTATAAAACGTGGTAAAATACCAAAAAGAATCCGAGGAATTCTTATTAATGAAAGGCAGTCATTCTGAAAGTATGAGAAATATATAATTAAATGCCATTTTTTAAAAACAAAATATTGTTAATGATACAGTTTATAAAATATACATTTCAAAACCTCGTCGTAAACATAACAAAATCAGGCAAATCGAGCTGTAAAATGAACTGCAGCTTTAACTCCACTAACCATGATTATACTGCTTAATATGTTTAACTGTTATTTTAATCGAAGTATGAGTCTACTGGGCTGGGTCAATATTTAAAACAAATATGCGAAAAGAAATTCTAAACTTTGATGCAGAAAATTTATAGAGGTTATATAAATTTTGTAAACCAAACTTAATTTAGAACAAAAATCAAAATACCAATTATGGAAGATATGAAGAAGCTCTTGTAAAAATTGTAAAGCTACAAACTGAAGAAAACAGTGGTGCTAATACTTCGTAGTTAAAATCCTAAAGCGATATATATACAGAACGCCATGTTGGATCGTTAGCCCCTACACGCAATATTTTTCTCTCCTTGTTTCTTTTCTGTGTATCTTTCTGTCGAAGAGCGTAGGCTCGAAACGTAAAAGACTTGTTCTATTTCTATTCCTGAGCGCCACACAAATACATTATTTGTTTGTACTCCACCTGCCTTCGTCTTTTGTTTATTTTCGTAAACCTGTCTTCGTCTTTTGTTTATTTTCGTAAACCTTCCGTTATATATATACATATACATAATGCATAAATATATATATATGTATAATATATATTTCTTCTTAATTAATATCCATCTTTGTTTTACTCTTAGTTCAAAAAGTGGAAAAGGCTGAAAGCGCTACTGAATTTTACCAAATGTATTTCATGATAAAACAATTTTTGTATTTTTTAGCTTGTCTTATTATATATATTTATATATATATATATATCATAATAGATCATAATTTTAGATTATACATACGTATATATATATATATATATATATATATAAATTTAAAGGACTGAACACGAAAAGTGGTGGACAGTCAACATGCTAGATATAGACGTCAAATCGCTATTTTCCATCTAGCATGTTGACTGTCCACCACTTTTCGTGTTCAGTCCTTTAAATTTGTATGTAAAAATATTTTAATCTTCGGATTCTTTTTAATATGATGGGCCATTGGTTTTAATTGACTAATATCAATTTCTACCCTTATTAAATTTTATTAAATTTTATATATATATATATATCATAATAGATCATAAATTTTAGATTATACATACGTATATATATATATATATATATATATATAAATTTAAAGGACTGAACACGAAAAGTGGTGGACAGTCAACATGCTAGATATAGACGTCAAATCGCTATTTTCCATCTAGCATGTTGACTGTCCACCACTTTTCGTGTTCAGTCCTTTAAATTTGTATGTAAAAATATTTTAATCTTCGGATTCTTTTTAATATGATGGGCCATTGGTTTTAATTGACTAATATCAATTTCTACCCTTATTAAATTTTATTAAATTTTATATATATATATATATATATACAATTGCAGCGTGGAAGGTGTTTATATGCAATTTAAGAAACACACAAAACCCGTTCGATTCACTTCAACATTTAAATTTAATTTGTCAAAATATTTTCGTCGCTTTCAGACCGCGACCTCTTCACTGACAAAACTTCGTGCTGCATCTGAGAAAGTAACAGTTAGTTCATCATATATATATGTACGTATGTATGTGTGTGTGTATGTATGTATGTACGTATGTATGTATGTATGTGCGTATGTATGTATGTGTGTACATGTATGTGCGCATGCATGTGTGCATGCCTATACGCATGTAAGTACCTACGTATGTATGTGAGTATTTAGGAGAGTGTGTAGACGTGTCTGTGTGTGTGTACATGTGTATGTACATGTGAACGTATGTTTATGTAATGATATGTGTCAGTTCAAGTTGTATACATGACTGTTACCTTGTTGAAGGTTGTATATATACACACATATATATTTATATAGACACACACACATACATATATATGTGCATGTGTGTGCGTTTGTCACTCTCACCATCGTCTAACGGTGAATGGATACAACGTCTTAGATACATATATGCACATATAACCTTACTTATACATATATACATATACACACTATCATATAGACTCTTGCACATACTTGCACATACTCACAAATATACGTCTAATCTTAAAGTATATACACATATATGCTCATCCATCTCTACATACATATATACATATACATATAAACACACACACACGCACACACACACATACACATATATATATATATATATACATATATATACATATACATATATATACATATACATATATATACATATACATATATATACATATACATATATATACATATATATGACACTCTTTTCAAGGACAACGGTTAAAATTCAAGCTTGCTTTATTTTATTCTATTTATTCTTTTTTTACATGCATACATATATAATATATATATATATTTACACATACTCATATGTGCATGCATGTACATACTCATACACTAACATACACAACACACAACACATACACACACGTATACACACATATACATCTACACATACGTACATACGTATCAAACAATGTACACTCGTACGGTTATATATAACTGCATATATGTATTTTAGTACCATGCATTTCAACATGTATGCATGGATTACTACATGTAAATGAGAGAAGGGGGGTGGTTATAGAATGGTACTCCACTTCTTTTTTTTTTTCCTAAAATTTTCGTTGCTTCTTGCAGCCTCTTCAATAGTTTTGACTCTGTCCGTTATTTACACTGCGCTCCCTAACAGCAGACCTTGTTAGAATAATGAACAATGTGTCCCCACTATGCGAACCCTATGAAATGAAGAAACATATACAAAACTTCATACACCGCATGCAGTTCTCTGGATATGATCGGAAAGATAGGGTTCGAGTATACAGGGGGTGCTAGACAGAAATTAGACAACATTATACGTAATGATACCAGTGGTACCTGCCCTAGATATTGAAACAAAGAACAGAATAGAATACAAAGAATTTGTGACAAAGCAAACAGGGCGAACACGTGGTATAAAACCAACAAATATCAAGGAGTGATGCTTGTAGAGGCTACAGTCCATGGAGAGCTAGACCGTAGATTTAGAAAAAGCTCTGAAGGAGACCAAACTCAACATTAAAATGTTTGAAATGCCAGGGAACTCCATCAGATCATAACTATGTAGGACGTACCCCTTTAAGAATACCATATGCACCAATGATAACTGCATGGTATGTAGGATTAACCCTGGCATTAACTGTAAAACTCGAAATGTAGTTTACAGCATAAGATGCATAGAAGGTGCTTGTAAAGACATGAACATGACGTACATAGGGGAGACATCTAGAAGCATGGTGGAACAAATAAATGCCCATCTAAGACAATATGACGGCAGAAAACAGTCCTCCATACTCTACCAACATGCCAGAGACCACCATGGAGGTAACTTGGGTCAACTTGACATCCGCATCTTATCCAAACACCCAAAAGACCCAACACTCAGACAAATACGGGAGTACGTCATTATAAATGAAACCGCCCCAATACTAAATAGGAAATATACACAGTAAATACCATACCTCCATACCCACAGTTTACACAGGTAGAGTCGAATAGTTTGTGGACTGTTATGTAGATAGATGTATGTATGTGTGTGGGTGGGTGTATGTATGTGTGTGTGTGTGCACAGATCAACATACAGACGGATAGGTATATAGACTATATGAACAGACACATATGGAGACATGGATCCACACATATAGAGATGCACATCCATACATACAAACATGGTACATAGTTGCATAACACATACACACAAAGAGACAGAGGTGCATACATATACAAACACATGCTCACACACACATACATAGAAAATACACAAACATGGACAGGCAAGCACATAAAGATGCAGGATTCGAACATACAGATGCATACACATACATATATACATACACATGCAAACACACACACACATACATACGCACATGTATGTATGTATAAGCACACACACGCACACACACTGACCCACACACATGCGCACAAACAAACAAAAGGGAACGCAGTGTAAATAAGGGACGGAGTCAAGAAAAGGTTGCAAGACGCAAAGAAATTTTAGGAAAATGAAAATAAGAAATTAGTGGAAATTTTACCAGTGAGTGTGTTAAATAATAAGGCACAAACAGAAAATGACTCTCTCCAGACACAACAGAATAACAGAATAATATGCTTCAACACACGAACTCACATAAAGAATCTTGCAAACCAAATCCAAAAACGAAATATATATATTCTGTCTATCTTTACACACAAACACACACACACACACATATATATATATATATATTTATACACACACACACACACCACACACACACATATATATATATATATATATATATATATATATATATACTTTCATCAGTTAATGCAGCTGCTGGATGAGTGAGGCCGAATTTCTCTGTTAATTCTTCTGTAATACGCTGTCCTAATATATTCTAATAGAAATGTGCTCTCATTATTAGCCAATGATTGTTCATCTCATAGAATCCCTTATCTCTTTCGTGGACGAGAAATTAAAACTCGTCGAACAAATGATTTGACTGTAGATATTTTATATCCCTCTACCAACTTGAATGTATATATTACTGCCTGTTGCTCCTGCTGAAACTGTAATGGTCGTGGAAGACAGACTAACTTTCTCCAAACTGAAATAGGGTTTTAATAAATAAATTTTGATAAGGATTATTAAATTTGAAGTCATGTCTGCTGTGTGTGCGTGTATAAGTGTGTGTTCGTGAATATTATATTAGTTATAGTATTATTGATAGAGTTATGTTCAAGTATTGTTATAGCAGAAGCCATCTACGAGTGTGAAACCTGGGCAAATCTTTCTGGAACAGAGTGAGAAACAAAAGAGTTAGGAAAACGGAAAGCATATGATGCTTGTAGGACATGGCGGATAAGCGGCGAATGCGATTTACTGACTTGGGTTACTGCAGGAGGGACACGCTACCATGGTGTAGATGCCGGATTGAGGAAAGAGACCTAGGAGAAGTATAAGGAAGATGTGACGCAGTACGTTCCGAGAATATGATAGTGATGGGGGTTGGCATGAGTGGAGCCAAAAAAAGGAGGTGACCAAGCAGGATGATTAGAGAAGACTTGATGCCCGTTGTGTCGATAGTACTTGAGGTTCTAATAGCTGAAAGATGTGTGTAAGTGTGCATATGTATGCATGTATGTATGTGAGCGTGCGTGCATGCAAATATGTATGTATGTATTACGCATGCCTGCATATATGTATATTATATTTGTATATATGTATGTATAATCAATATGTGTGTGTGTGTGTGTGTGGATATGTGTGTGCGTAATATGTATACAGTTTTCGTTATGTGTAGTGACATATCAAAACCAATATTTTTTTTAATCTTTCAGTTTCGCCGAAATCCGACATTTTCGAAAAAAAACAAAATAGTTTTCTTGTCGATGTTGTTAATGATGATTACGATGGTTATGTTGCTACTTCTTACATTTTTAAAATTTTATTTCTAATAACAGGAATTAAAAATGTATTTAATTTATTAATTAAATTCCAGGTTTGATTAAATGCCAACATTAAATGGCATCCATTAGTTCTCCTTTCCAATCTATAAAGTATTCCTTTTTAGAAAGGTCTCACATTAAGCACTGTAATCAGCATCGTCATTCTTTAGATAATGATTTCTTTTAGATGGGCAAAAGACCAAATTTTGAAAGACAAATCTGTAATGGGTTGCATTAACCTCACTATTATGTTATTAGTACCGAATTCCTTGTCCCCACAAGAATGAAATTTAAGTTAGACACCGATATCCTGTTAGTTCTACCATACACGAACGAAAATAAATATTTTAATACATGATTGTTTCAATAATATCAAATAATGATTCCTCGTTATGACAACTGATGCAATTTGTAATTTTCGTTGGGATGCATAATCGATTTGTTCAATTCAATATACTTTTAATTGTTTTTCATCAATCCTGAAACGATAAAAATCAAAATATGCAGCAGCGATTTATTAACTTGGAAGGTGGAAGAAAAGGAAATCCTGTTCTGAGTTCCTCTTTCTTAATACAAAGAAAATAAACGGAAACAACCAATGTTTTCTCAACTTAGAAACACAGTCACAAATTTGAGGTTAGGACTCCAACCAATTTGCCGGTCAATATTTGATTGTCAATTATCGATCATAAATGTATGGAATCACTGTCGAACACTGCATGATATGAACTCATGGCTTAAGTGAATATAAATAAACAGTATTCTGCCCAATTACAAACATTTTGTAACAATGAGTTACAAGAAACATTAAGGATAAATTTATTTAGTGTTGTAAATAATCTATATATCATTATTTATTATTTATAATTTGTTTATAATTGAAGAAGTTTGCGAATTCCTTAGCCAGCCCCTGGAGGGCAAGGAAATTTTGTTCCTTCCCACTTATTGTGGGAAGAAGTTGACAAGGGCTTAGGTCTGCGTTTTGCCATCCGGAATTGAGCCCGAGTGGATAGAGGATACAATCCGCCGGGGTCTGGGTGGCAGCAGTACCAAGCTCCTAAACGTGAACATTTTGCCTGCGGCTGATTGGGAGGGGTCAAAAGCTGTTTTGACCCTATGGACCGAATCAGCCGAAAATCTGATATTTCCAGACTTTTTAAGAATGGCCGGGTCTAGGTATCCGGTAATGCTTGAGGGAGTCCCCTCCCCTCCAGTGTCACCTGTGCCTGGATCCAGGTCATATCATAAAGAACTGCCCTAAGGACCAAAATAAGGTCCTGGGGCAGTTGATAAAGATACCGCTCCCTGCTCCCTCATTGAAGGGAGAAAAGGAGGAAGTCGAGGAGGTGGAAACCTCCTCGAAAAAAGGAGAAAGAACGAAAGGTAGGCAATAATGGTTGCCCACCGAAGGATCCGAAGGCTGTGGAAGGAAGGCAGGATCTGCTGGACAAAGCGGAGGAACACCACTCTTCCGTGGCTCAAGGAAAAAAAAGAAAAACGGGACATTGTGATACAATGATACAATGCCGGCGTGTCCCGAAGTACCTTCGGCGGCAGTTGTACCCCCGAAGGTGGAAACTGTAGATCCCCCCAGAGGAGGAGTTTGTGGTCTTCTTCCATAAGGGAGAGACAATAGAAAACTTCATTAAGAAGTTTAAAAGAAAGGTCCGAAGTGTGGGGATTCTGTCCTGCACGGAGGACCCTGACTGACCTTCGCAGGTGATTGCGGAGGTCATATGGGAAACAGAACTGTGCAGGATAATGAACTCCTTCCCAGCGGACACTTTTAATTTTGTATTAAAGCGGCCTGACTTGACACCGTCCAGGTGTTTGAACAAGGAGAGAAGTCTAGTCGGGCAGGAAGATTTGTAATTAATTAAAGAGGCTTGGTGCCTCATTTGTATTGTTTTATTGATTTTATAATTGACTTGTGTAAGAGGTTTATTGCCTCACAATGACTTTCTTGTTGTAAATGTAAGGGGTTTATTGCCTTATTGATGTTTCACTTTGAACTGTGTAAGAGGTTTTTGCCTCAAATAGGGTTCTTATAAACAACAATGTGCTCGAGTAAACAGCAATCGGCGGGTGTTGCTGCTACCCTTATTATTATCATATCGTCTATCATTTCATCTCATTTTGTCCTTGTCCAGCCCGCAGCTTCCTTTCTGTGTAAGGCCTTCATGGCCAATCTAATGAATAAAAGAAGCTTGCTTCCCAAACACATGGTTCGCGGTTCAGTCCCACTGCGTGGCACCTTGAGCAAGTGTCTTCTACTATAACCTCAGGCCGACTAAAGACGTGTGAGTGGATTTGGTAGACGGAAACTGAAAGAAGCCTGTCGTATATATATATATATATATATATATATATATATATACACATATATATATGGGTATATATTTGTGTGTGTCTGTGTTTGTACCCCCACCATCGCTTGACAGCCGATGTTGTGTGTTTGCGTCTCCATAACTTAACGGTTCCGTAAAAGTGACCGATAGAATAAGTACTAGCCTTACAAGGAATAGGCCAGGGGTCCGTTTGTTCGACCAAAGGCAGTGCTCCAGCATGGTCGCAATCAAATGACTTAAAGAAGTAAATGGATAAAAGAATAAAACAGTGAGTTGATTCTTCTGCAGTTTATGACCGTCTTATCTTTTCAGGAGAATTCCAGTATATATCATTCAATGCATAATTACCATTTCTAAGACATTTGGATGTCACTTTCAGAAGAATGTTGCTTGCTCTTTCTAGCAGGTCAACTGACTATACAGAAACTTCGTGAAGAATTTTTGTTGTATCTCTTATTGGACAGAATGCAGCGGACCGTCAGGATATGAACAGTTGTTTTCTCGGTCGTTCATCCAGTATTCTGTCTGATCGACCACATGTAGCGTACTTTTGCTTTTGCTGCCTAGAATTATCAACAATCAAAATAATGATGATAATAAAAATTCTATTATCGTATTTTCCAAAAGTATTTCTAACGTAAGTGATGCGAAATGGGGAATCAGTTTCTGAACCGACACAAAGAGACCAGCTCTTTCATACTTTATACTCTGTTGCACCCATTGAAATAAACTGCTTTCCCTTCATCAAACTTTCATTAGCATTATCATCTAGAAGCTAAGAAAGAGTCACGATATTGATTAACTTCAGCTCAGCCCCGATAAAATACCCTTGACGAAACACACGAGCATCGCACACAATGAACGCAATCTCATTTACTTCTGTATAAATGTGTGTTTGTGTCAAACGGATAAATCATTGTTAAATCTTCGATAACGAACCAGTGAAATGCTAGAATCGGTTGAGGGTCGGACAAAATAAAAGCTTTACAGCATTTACTTTAATCCTTTATGATTTATTTTCAAAACTCACCAGAGATTATCTACGTTCTTCCAAAATCCAAAAATAAATATGTCATGTGATAGAGTTTATCTTTGCCATTTTTTATTTGTTTGTTTTTTGACAACAGTAATACAAAGGAACCAGCCAAAGAACCTCTATATTGGTGATTTGACCCACTAGATAATGCAGTGAAATCTACCTATTAGTGAAATCTATCTATATAATGCCATCTTAAGGACACAAAGACAAATTAATTGAGAATATACAAAAACGGCGGCATGGCCGCAAGTTAATCTATCTTTACCAGGAATACGGTTGACTGAGAGTGACCTCAAGTCATTGACAAACAAGAATAATTTTGATTTTTATGGAACTTTTTTGCGTTCATTAAGGGTGCATCCAAAACATTATTAATACATAGTTTTACCACAATTTTGTGGTTTTGGGTTAATGCCAAAACTTATAATTATGTATTAGATATTACATATCCAAAACGTCAAATAGATAGCTGACAATGACAAAAATTGAAGAGTATAAAAGAAAGCTTCAAGTGGGCCTTTAAAAATTCTCACAATTCTCTGGTGGAATTTCAATCAGAAATTAAATGTAAAAAATGTATTTGTTTTGCAAGATTCCTGATGTGAAATCTATAACAATTTATTGTTATACTCGGGGAGGGTCATATTTTGCCAATTAAACACACGTACTATATGTTTGGTCTTTCATCTTTATTTTTTCTTTGGTCACGCATCATTTGCATAGTCTCATGTCTCCTCTTCTTTTGTTTAGTCCATTTTGTCTTTCTGTAGTATGTATGCATATTTGCGCATGCGTTTCGTTTGTATATGTATGTGTATGTGTGCGTGTGTGTGCGAGTGTGTGTGCGCGTCTGTGTTTAGTATGTGTTTTGTGTGCGTGTATATGAGTTTACTTACAGCACTCTTTGTGTCCGTGCCTTTTATTTATTTAGTTTATTTGTCTTCTTATGTACTTATTTGATGTTTTTCTTCCTCATTCCTTTATTGTTTTAAGGATTATATTGTTTGTATCTGAGTCATTTTTCTTCTCCTATTCTGTCTTCAGTCTTCAGGTTGCGTAGTTTGATGGAATAGAAGGCTATTATTCCATACATGTATTCTGTTGAAGCTCATTTACTTCATTCTCTACGATTGCCTAATACTTAGCCCTGATTCCTTTGTGTACTCAGTGCCCAGAGAAATCTGTGCAGTGGATGAAGTGTTGTATATATATATATATATATATCTAATTCTTTTGGGTCGCACATGAGGGACACATTTCTCATTACGCTTACCAAGTCCATTATTAGGATATTGAACGCAATGTTATAGCTGCGTTGTTTTGGACCATGGATCCATAAAGGACCATGGGTTTAGCATAGTTGGAATGAAAGCTCTAGACATTATTATTCCTAGCTTCCACCCAAACTTGGAAGCTCTCCATGGTGCTTCCTTCTCATTCATAGACGTTGCCATCTGGGAATATTTTTGTCACTATGTTGATATCATCCACATAGCAGGAGTACATAGCTAGGGTTATGGAGCTCTCTGCTAATCGTTCTTTGAGTCCCCTATCCTACTATACCATAAATAGGCTACTAACACCGATGGCTGCACCACCTTGGACGTATCTCTTGAACATATGACTCTTCAGTGTGACTTTGGTACTCACAGCTACTGCATATGCGACCATTTTTCTAACCTGTCTGTAGTTTTCGGGTATCCGTATGGCTCTGGTCCACCCGTTCCCTCCTTCTCTAGGGCTCTTCTTGGTCATTGAGGTTACAGTAGGGGTCTCCCTAATATTGATCTACTGGGACAGAAACAGCTAAGGTGGTGCATGTATAAGTACTCTTTCCAGTTCCTCTGTGTGAACGCCACGTAACTCTATGTCATTCTCGCTGATCAACTCCACGCATTTCCCCTGAACATCAACGTCGATGGATGAGTATCGGGAGACTACATCCATACTGCCTACTACTCATCCTGTCATGTCACAAGCGTGTTTGCATTCGTTGTTTCTGATGAGGAGGTTATCTGTGCTGTCATACTCATCCGGGTGCATACTGATCACAGAGCGTATAACCATACACAGGATATAGCGTATAACCATACACAGGATATTGGCGTCGTCGAACGCTCTTGTTGATGGACCTGCCACCTGATCAGTGATCGCTCTATGATCCTTGCGGGTCCCATAGAGCACTTGGTTGTCGTTATTTGAGGTTAAAGTCATTGGCTTTGCGCTTCTTTGCTCCTAGAATATTTGGCATTCAGGATCCTTTCTTTCTCCTTATGTGCTTGTAGTGTTGTTTCTTTCATGTTGATCGGTATTATTTAATTTGTTCGTAGATTTTTGTACATGGTGTTTGGGGCCGGAGATGATCTGGTGTTGATGGATTGTAATGTATCAAGCATATTTACATGTTGTGCTGTATTAGAGGTGGACATGATATCGAGTTAAAATACATCATTTCGTTTTGAAATTAGTAATAAATTTCACTGAGTGTTATTTATCGAATATAGTTCGATCCTTTGTCAGTTATTTGGCTCCATGCGATGTCTTTGTTTTCGATGTTCGTGGATTGATTTCGGAGCACTGTTTTATCGCTCTCACATGTTAAACGTCCCCGGTGTTCTTATTCCCGTTAACCGTCCCCGGTGTTCTTATTCCCGTTAACCGTCCCCAGTGTTTTATTATTATTATTATTATTATTATTATTATTATTATTATTATTATTATTATTATTATTATTATTTTATTATTATTATTATCATTACTACTACTACTACTACTACTACTACTATTATTATTACCTAGATCACCATCATCATCATCTTTTTTATTATTATTATTATTGTTATTATTATTGTTATTATTATTATTATTATTGAGTGAGCGAGCAGAGCATGCCATCAAAGTGACACTGGGGCAAAATATACGAAGCCCAGTATACCCATCATGACTACCCGTCTGATAAAGGTACACCAGGCACATGCATCACAACCATATGTGCGCGACATGGTGATCTCATATCAAGATAAACAACACATGACCTTGCAGGTGGGGCCCAGTTAGAATTTTCTTCAGATCGAGTAACCCATCCCGCTCAAAAGGTCCCTGAATAAGGGTTGTTTAAGGACGTTGAACGAAACACCCATGTTTCCAGAGGTGAATTATTCAAACCCCAAAGAATCCTTCTCAACACATGGCTATGATGCTCCCCCACTACTTCTACTCGTGATCAGAGATGCACATATGGTCAGCCACTAAGGGACATGCTCAACTGGTTAAGGTCAAACAACTGACAAGCAAATCTGTGGTATTGAGCAGAATATTTGCTGTAGCCCATCTTTTATACCAAGACAAAACAATGTACATGATAACACTTCCAATCAGTTAAGATCAGAAGCCATGAGAGCCACTGCCTGGTACTGCATCAGGGCATTATTATTATTATATTATTATTATTATTATTATTATTATTATTATATTATTATTATTATTATTATTATTATTATTGTTATTATTATTGTTATTATTATTATTATTATTATTATTATTATTATTATTATTATTACTACTATTTTTTTTTTAATTGTCTTTGCTCAGCTTCTAACGCTGGATATGTACTACAGTGTTAGCTGTTCCCTACCAGTGAACTAAGGTAACACCTGTTATTTTCCGAGTATCTTCCGGAGTATTCGATCGGTCCCAAGCAGTACTGTTTTCTGTAAGTGCTCCACCCTTATTGCAGCCCCTATTTGTTCCACGTACTTCTCGAGATTTTTGCTCAATGTTCCCAGGGCTCCGACAATTATTGGTATCACTACCACCTCCTGTTTCATCGACCACAACTGCTGAATTTCCCAAGCTAACCTGTCATATCTATTCACTTTTCTTTCTTCCTTATCGCATACCTTGTTGTCAGCTGGGTATGCTATATCTATGATTCAGCATAGTTTGTTTTGTTTCTCAATTAAGACTATGTCTGGCTTCCTATTCTCTATCTCATGGTCGCACTGAATCATAAAATCCCATAGGATCTTTGCATTTCTATTTTCGTCGATGTTTTCAGGTCTGTGGTCGTACCGATTTTTGCTCCGTCAAGTCCATACTTGTTGCAAAGTGTCCAATGGACAATCCTGGCTATATTGTCGAGGCGACTCCTATATTCTTTCTCGGCTAGTGGCGTACATTGGCTGGTAATATGCCATACGGTTTCACCGTTTTGTTCAGATTCTGTACTTATATCTTTCTGATATTTTGTCTTTTCTGCATTTAATGTAGTTTGTTCTTAGTGCTTGTTCTTGGGCAGCACAGATTAGAGCCTCCGTTTCCGGTTTTAAATCACTTTTAGTCATCCACAGTCATATTTTTTCTCTGTCTGTCTTATCTTCGACATCCCTATGAAATTGTCCATGCATTCTTTTCTTTATCCACCTATTTTTAGTTTCATTCGTTTTCAATTTCTTGTATATTGCTTTATCCTTCCAATATTTCATCCTACACAAGCCTGAACTTCTAGTAATAGCAGTTCTGTGGCAATTTTACATAACATGCTATGTTGTTTTCTTCTGCACTAATGCTGTGTTCACATTCTCTTCACCCTCTTCTTCTTGGTACATACAGCCTGTCTGTGTCACTTTATGGATGGTATGTTCCATATCTAATTAGCAACTTCCTTGTCTTTCTGTCTAAACTTCAACATCCCTATGAAATTATCCATGCATTCTTTTCTTTATCCACATATTTTCAGGTTCATTCATTCTCAAGAGTTTCTACAGTGCTTTATCTTTGCAATCTTCCAGCTTACAAAAACCTGACCTTCCAATAATAGCGGTTCTGAGGTATTTTTTTTTACATACTATGCTATTTTGTTTTCTTCTGCTCGAATGCTGTGTTCGCATCCAATGAGCCCACTTCCCCCTCTTTTTCTTGGTTCATAAAGTCTATCTGTGCCACCTTTTGGATGGAGTATTCCATATCTAGTTAGCAACTTCCTTGTCTTTCTGTCTAACCTGCTTAGTTCGTCTTCTGTCCATGCGATTGCCCCTGCTCCATATCTAAGGAGTGAAACCGCCCAGGTTATGATAGCTTCAATGTTATTATTTAATTTCGACTTTTTGACTTTTGACTGGCTGACTTTTGTTGGCGGCTTTTGAATACATTAATATTGTTGTTGTTGTTGTTGTTGCTTTTTATTATTATTATTTTTATTGTTGTTATTTTTATTTTTATTATTACAATTACTATTATTATTATTATTATTATTATTATTATTATTATTATTATTATTATTATTATTATTGCTATTACCACCATCTTAATTGTGTGGATGTTTTTACCGAGATTCTTGTTGTTCTTGATGCTATTCCAGCTAGTGGTTGTGTTGTTGCTCATCTTCGTTCTGCTGATTTCTTTTCATGCACATTTCTTCTTTTTCTTCTTCTTCTTCTTCTTCTTCTTCTTTTTCATCTTTTTCTTCTTTTTCTTCTTCTTCTTCTTCTTATTATTATTATTATTATTATTCTTTTCCTCCTCCTCCTCCTCCTTCTTCTTCTTCTCCTTCTCCTTCCTCTTCTGTTTACTATTTCTGCGGCTGCTGCTGAAGCTGCTGCTGTTGTCGCTGTTGCTATTCCTAACGACTAAAAGTAAAATGAGAGGAGGAAAGAGACAGATACAGACAGTATAACACATAAAGCTATTTGCACACACAAAAGGCACACATATACACACTAGAGAAGGAACGAGGAACAAATAAATAAGTAAATAAATGAAATAATAAAATAATTGAGTAAAAGACAAGCGTACAAACAATGCAGTAAGCAAACTCATACCAGCACGCAGTACACACATACCAAGGACATAGACATCTGCACACACACACATACACGTGCGCGCATCCAGTTCTTTTTAGCATATCAGATAGAGGTGTCAGTGCCAAGCAGAAAAGGAGTGGAGAGAGCGTGTCTCCCTGGAATATTCCTCTTCTAATGGAGATGGCTTTGGTTTTCACAAGTTCCTCTTTTGTTTGGAGCTGTAGCACTGTCTGCCATTTATTTATAGAGTGTCTTATGTATTTCATAATTGTTGGTGCTACCTTGTAAATGGCTGGTGTTTCGAGGATCCACGCGGGGGGAATGTTATCAGACGCCTTTCGGTAGTCGATCCAGGCCATACACGCACGCACGCACACACACACACACACACACACACACACACACACACACAGGCAGATATAAACGCAAATGCATGCGCAAATAAGCATACATAACACAGAAAGACAAAAATGGACTAAACGCGTTAAGAAGAAGCACATGTGATAGAGAGTCGCTGAAGACGTCGTCGTAGGATGTATGACGAAGAAACAAAAAGCTGAACAGAAGACCAAATATATTGTGCGTGCATTTAATTGGTTAGACATAGCTATCCCCAAGTATAAGAATAATTCTTTCAATACAGAGTTTCACATCAAGAATCTTGCAAACCAAATAAACCTATAGCATATGTGTATAAGTTGGTGTGTCTGTCTGTCTGTGTGTGCGCGCGCGCGTGTGCCAATTAAGCACTTGCGCTGTATATTTGGTCTTCACTTCAGATTTATTATTTTTTTATTTCTTTGTCAAAGATCTTTACATTACGCATCCTGTGACCTCTGGGATAAAGAGTCGTTGAAGAGGTCTCAGGATGTGTGTCCAAAGAGCTTTGATAAAGAAACAAATATAATAATAATAAAGTTGAGGTAAAGACCAAACATATGGTGCCTGTGTTTAACTGACAATTTCCCAAGAATAAAAAAATGTAAAAATCCTTCACTAATATGACTTTGTTTTGAATTTAAAATTAACATTTCCAATTTGAATACCATTTATGATATTCTAAATAATAAAAGGATAAATTTTATGATGTTTTAAATCATAAAGGAAAATTACATGCATTGAAGTACAGCCGTCACTTTTGGCATTTTGTTCCTCGCATTTACTGTTTGCTTTGCTTTCACCTCCATAATAGAGAATTCGACAAAATTCCTCCACACCTTTCACTTTACATTCTTACACAAACACAACTAAGCGATCACAAATTGCCTCTCCGTATAGTTCCTTGACATGCAATTAATACCAGCTAAATTTGCATCAAATCGCACCCTATCTCTTCAAAAGGAGCATCGCTTTAAGATAAAGTGCAATCGAAAACCTAACGGGTGGTAATTGATGGAACTCCATTGGTGATCTTAAAAATGATGGAAGCAGCTTTAATAAACTTCTTTTCCAATGATTTGAGTATCTTTCCTTCTCTAGTAACCGCTAGTACATTTTTCGTTGCGTATTATCTACAAGGAATCTGTTTTAATATTTGCTCTTTTATAGTATTACAGATGATGTACTAGAAACATGTTTCAACCATCATAATGTATATATATGGTCTCTATCCACGCTTACCACAAACTTCAATTTCTCTTGTCAGCCATAATATTTTACATTTCTGCATTAACCACTTTCTCGATTCTATCTTCGTACAGAGTGTTAGTCCACTGGAATTCCTTCCAAGAGCATTTATTTCTTGAAGACTTCGACTTCCACATTTTGAATCCGACACTACGAACACAATCCTAATCAATCTGAATGTCCAATGATCTGTTATCTGCACCTATATCTTATTTCTTTACTGCCCACAAGGGGCTAAACAGAGAGGGGACAAACAAGGACAGACAAAGGGATTAAGTCGACCCCACTGCGTAACAAACAAGGACAGACAAAGGGATTACATCGACCCCACTGCGTAACTGGTACTTATTTAATCGACCCCGAAAGGATGAAAGGCAAAGTCGACCTCGGCGGAATCTGAACTCAGAACGTAACGGCAAACGAAATACCGCTAAGCATTTCGCCCGGCGTGCTAACGTGTCTGCCAGCTCGTCGCCTTTATCTGCACCTATATCTGTATGTGTGTGTATGTATATGTGTGTGTGTGTGTGTGTGTGTGTGTGCATATGCAACTATCTATAAGTATACTACCGATTACGCGATCAGCCGGTACATTACTTCGTTTACTGCCTTTTCCTCTTTTTTTAATTGAGCATCATTATGTGAAAAAACTTAAATTTACCGGAATCATCGTTAATTTTTTACTACCAATACTACACAATTAACTGGCTTTTTTTTTATTCATTAGTAACATATCATGAAGGCGGAAACTTTTTCCTTATCCCTAACTAAAATAATAGAGATACAGGATCGATTTTCTGGATTACGATTCGTCCAAAGAGTTGCCTAAATAATTAAATGAAATACAGATACCTTTAAATTAGTATAACGATACAATTTTATTAATAACACTCTACTGTGCAAGGAACTGTGAAACAATGCTGTCCAGTAAACTAGTGTGGTGTCCACTAAAGTTGAAGTTCCTGCCCGTGAATAAGGGCGGATAGTAAGAGGCTCCGGACCACTAGTGTCAGGAAAATTCGAAGTGTACCTGTCAAAAGATGCAGGTGATAAAAATTTAATTTAACTCTTCTATTTGTTTCTCTTAATGGCATTTCGCCCTTTTCGAAGTCTTGATTTTAAATTCCACCTAGGTAAGTCGGCATTGCTTTTCATGCTTGCGGAGTTGGTAAGATAAGTGCCGGTTGAACACTGGGGGAGATGTAATCAACTTACCCACGCCCTAGAAATTGCTGGCCTTGTGCCAAAATTTGAAATCATTATAATTAATTCGGCAAGCTGTGAAAATCGTTGGTCCGCTGGGGTAAACTCGTAGCGGCATTTCGTCGTATTTACGCTAAGAATTGAACTGCAGGATCGATGATATAAGTGCCATTTGGTTACTGGGATGGATGTAATCGATTAGACCATACCCCGGAACTTCCATGCCTTATGTCTAGAGAAAGGGTAGAAAGGGTTTTTATTATGTTGATTTGGAAAATATTTCCATCTATAGAATACAAAATTTATGCTGTGAAGGTTTAGTAACAACAAAGTTATAAATAGCGTGACATCAGTCTTCTAAGAATTTACTCTGAATTATTATTACGGACCTTCCGTTAATCCTGCAAAACAGTTAATCCGGTACAAGTCTAGAACCAAAAGTGCCGGAAAATTGATGGTGTACCTGTATGTACAAAGCAGTTTCTAACGTTAGAGTATAAATGTCTAATCTTGTACTATCAGTATGAGTCAGCATGTTTACACACACGTACACACACACATATACACACTCACCACACACATATACATATATATATATATATATACTTATATATATACATATATATATACTTATATATATATATATATATATATATATATGTATATTATATATATGTATATATATATATATATATATATATATATATATATATTATATATATATATACATATTATAAATATATATATATATGTATATATATATACATACATATATATATATATATATATATATATATATAAATGCATGTATGCATATCCCCGCGTGTGTCCGTATGTATATCTATGTATACATATATGCATGAATACACCTAACTCACTTCATGTATTTCAGTCTCTCAATGCATCAAATCTCCCTCTGTGCCTTAAAAATGCACTTTCCAGTCTACATCTATCATGATTTTTTTCCATCCTTTCACCATCCCTCTTTCTCTCCACCTCTCTCCACCTCTCTCCCCCTCTCTCTCCCCCTCTCCCCTTCTCTCCCTTTCTCTTTCTCTCTCTCTCTCTCTCTCCGGCTTTCACTGTATTTCTGCCTATGTATCTATCCATCCATCTATCTATCCATCTATCTATCTATCTATCTATCTATCTATCTATCTATCTATCTATCTATCTATCTACCTATCTATCTATCTATCTATCTATCTATCTATATCTCTATCACAATGGACGGACGCTAGTCATATCGGCTCCAAGTAAGTTGGCCACTTTACATGTTTAAAACTCCTTGTTGTCAAATTTTGTTTTAATCGTTGTGCAAATTCATTCACTAAAAAACCTGAGAATTATTCACGTAGAATTCCGCCCCTGTATGGGCGAAATTACAAAAAAACTTTCAAAACTTTCGTGGGTTTTTTAGCCATTTTTCATTTTGAAAATGGCAACTAGAAACCACGTGGCTAGCCCGCCAGTCATGCAGAACGGTAGCAAAACACTATTGCTACCACTAGCTACTAAACATCGCAGCATGAACACCGCTGTCACCACCATCACCACCACCAACAACAACAACAACAAATCTAACGTCGCATTCACCATCGCCGCGACCAAAGACATTAACTTAGATTTCCCCTCACTCCCCACCCACCACTTGTTGATGATAAAGGGACAGAGAAAGGGATTTCAAAAATGAATACAACGAAAACATGAATGCCAGCACCACCACCATCACCACCAACAACAACAACAACGAAATTGGCACAAAGCCGCCTACCAAAGACACAAACCGCCACCACCACCAACACCAACACCACTACTACGACGTCAAATGCTACATCCCAAGCCTTCTGCTGCTAATACCGCCAACACCAACACCACTACCATGACTTCAATTAACACTGCCACAATTAACACTTCTTCTGCCAAATTCAAAACGAATTTTGCGGACGTAACAAACAAAAAAGAACAATTGTAACATTCACCACACAAGAGATAAACCGCACAAAGGCACTCTTCTCCAAAGAAGGAGACAAATTGCACCTTCATATTCCACAACACATCGTGGAAAACACGCAAAAAAAAAATAATTTATAAAGTAATAAACAAAAAAACAAGAAGAACAGAAAAGCACCGCAGGAAAAATCGATAAATGCCTTCGTCCTGTATGGGACTCCAAGGAATATATCAGTTGGGGAAACAAATTTGGTACAGTCCAAGTACGTTTCCTCAACGAAAGTTTAGCAAAACGTTTTTCCACATTGGAGCTACATTCGGACGACTTGGTAATGATACCAGTCTATTTAAACAAAAGGGTCACGAAAGTCCAAATAAAAAACATACCATTTGATGTCGAAACACAATGGGTGGTCTCTGCCATCTGCTTTGAAATGTCAGAGACAATGTCAGAGACAAACATCCTGGAAATCGCGGTTCTAGGAGAGAAGGCTATGTGGGCAAATCAATCGAATTCCTGCTTCAATTGGATGAAGCAGCAAGAGAGAAGATACCCACCGCTATAGAACTGCCAGGAGGCTACAAACTCTATATAGTGGTAGAGGGCAGGCGACCACGCTGCTATTTGTGTGGAAGCGAAACACACTTGAAAAAGACGTGCCCAACCACTGCACACCAAGAGCAAACAACAACAACCACCACCACTACACAACCAAAGCACTCCGGAAAAAAAGCTCTACTACTACCCACACCACATCAACACAGAAGACGACAAGAGAAGCACACCAAGCTAATCCGTCATCAACCACAAACCACTCGACACCTGGAAAAATACCAACACTACCATCAACAGCAAAACCCAAAGGAACAGAAAACAAAGAAAACACACACAAACTGATCCCCCATCCTTATACCGCACTCAACACACACAAACACTCAACAACCAACAACAACGAAAACAACAACACAACCACTTACACAGACATACATAGAAGCCCACAACATACCCCTACCCCCTTCTGATTCCTCAGAAATTTCGTCGGAAGACGAAACCAGTGAGGAATGGCAAATAGCTACAAAAAGAAGGAAAATAAAGAGCAGAAACACAACCAAACCAAATGCAAACACGAACAAAGCAGGGGGAATACATCTCCCGAAGACATTTCAAAACCAACGCAAACAACAGCCACACCAACACCACAAAACATATACAGCAAACATGCTCACAGCCATAGACACCAAAAACACAAATTTGATGGAATACATCCAATCAAAAACAAACATAACAGAAGATGACATAAAAACAAACAACCACCCATACACAACACCACCAGACCACATCAAAATAATACACATCTCCAAAAGTCTGCACCACACACTCAAAGGCATTTTCCCCAGTGCGGTTGGTAAATGCCAAAAATATCTCACAAAGAAACTGTACTGGGATCTTCTCGAGGACAAACCAACGGAGGAGAAAGCAAAAACTTTCGAGCAGTAAGTAACCCTCTGTATTCTAATTCATTAGAACTATGATCAAGATTGGTTGTGTAAATGCGCGTGGCTGGGGTCCCCTTGGAAACAAGGGTACCTCTTAAATGACATAAAGTCACATAAGTTAAAATCATAGCCATAAGCGAGACCAGACTCCACAATCCGCGGGCCCTAAAGACCATGTTTGGCGGACAGTTCAACATTTATTTTTCCCCCTGTCTGCCGAGAATGGGCGGTAGTGGCACCGCGGTACTTTTTCACAAGAGTCTGGATCTCAATGTAAGGACAATATTCGTAGACCCGGAGGGTAGACTGGTCGTCCTGGATGTCGACGGCAGCAATGGGTGCGCTTTTCGGCTCGTATCAGTTTACGCACCGCCCTTAACAGGTCGGGCGGATTTCTTTCAACGTCTAGAAGTTTTCTTGGGAACGTCTCGTCCTTTACTCTTAGTGGGGGATTGGAATGCTACCTTGGACACGCATGTAGACTACGTGGGTAGAGATAGGAATAGACGGGGATGCAAATGCCTCAGAGACCTGCTCAGACGCTTTCAACTGTCTGACAGGTTTCGACTAGACCACCCGAATGCGCCAACGTGGACATGGAGCAACCGCATCGGGTCGTCGAGATCGTATCTAGATAGGATACTGTGTAGGACAGTAGATAGAGATAGCATAGGATGTCCACAATTCCACATAGTCAGCTACACGGATCACAAACTTGTGACATGTACGCTAGACTTAGGTAAGACACTTAGGCAGGGTCCCGGATACTGGAAACTAAACGCGTCTTTCCCATCGAGACAAGTTTTCAGAAACCGGATTAGCACACTAGTAAAGAGGGCTTTGACGGGAGCCATCATCAACAACAAATGGTGGTTTGCCCTCAAGAGAGCAGTAAAAGCAGAAGCGATTAGGTACAGCAAAGCACTAGCCATAGATAGAAATAGAGTAGAGGGTGAGCTAGTTAAGAAGCTAGAAGAGGCAATTAGAAGCGGCATCGCATCCGACGTTTGGGCGGCGAGGTTGGCCCTCGACCAACACTTCAACGCCAAACACGAAGGATGTGCTGTCAGAGCTAGGATGCGTGCTCTAAGGACGAAGGTGTTGGAGCCGCGAGAGAGGCCCGGGTGGCAGAGGCGCAACAGGGCAACAAAGCCACCATTCGGTCACTGGTAGATGAACAGGGGCGCGAATTGCTCGAGCCAAGTAAAATGTGTGAGGCCTTTCAGCAGCATTTTGCCCGACTGTTCGGAACGAGTGGAGGGCAAGAACGTAGGGTGGACTTCAGTGCCTACCTACATAGCCTACCACGACTCTCGACAAGAAAGGCAGGGTGCTGCGAAGGTGCCATCACGGCGGCGGAAGTGCGGGAAGCGATGGCAGAATGCTCGAGGGACAAATCACCGGTTTGGATGGTCTACCCTACGAGCTTTACAATTGTATGCCAGACTTGTTTGAGATCTCTTGGCGGCGGTGTACTGCAACTGGCAGCAAAACGGGAGCATTCCTGGTTTTGTGAGCCGAGGAGCCGTAACACTGCTGAAGAAAGATCTAAACAAGGGAAATGTAATAGATAACTTTAGGCCCATCACTCTGCTTAATGCAGACTTGAAAATTTTGGCCAAGGTGCTAGCCAAGAGGTTGGCGCTTGTCATCGAGAAACTGGTCGACAAGGCGCAAACATGCGCCGTGCCAGGCCGGACCATCCATGACAACCTCCATCTGATGCGCTACATCATAGACAGGGTAGTTAACGAACCTGGCATGGGTGGGGCCCTGATCAACTTGGATCAATCAAAAGCCTTTGATAGGGTAGACCATCGATACTTGGAGGCAGTCCTGAGAGCGGCTGGTTTCGGTCCCCTTCCGCGGCTGGATAGCTGCCTTGTACAGAGGCATCCGTTCGGTAATTCGCGTAAATGGACATCTATCGAGACCTTTCGACATTGCACGTTCGGTCCGTCAGGGATGCCCCCTCTCGGCGCTTCTATACGTATTGACTCTTGAGCCACTACTGCGGAAGCTGGCGACTCTAAGGGGCATCCCGCGAGAATTGGGATGCGGGACGAGCGTGTCTGCATACGCGGACGACGTCACCGTCATAGTGTCTAGCCACGAGCACATCGAGCTGGTCGGCGAGACACTGAAAAACTACGAAGCGGTGACAGGAGCGAAAATCAACCGGGAAATGGGCTTGCGACTAGGCACCTGGAGAAGCAAGCCCATGCCGTCCACCAGCGCCTCCGTCGTGGGACGCTGGACCGACGGCCCGGTTGAGTTGCTCGGGGTCTGGTTCGGTCCGGACCTCCAAGTGGAGAAGAACTGGAACGAGATAACGAGTAGGGTGGTCACTCTCGCCCGGCAATGGGCCGAGAGGAAACTGTCCCTAAAAGGTCGAGCGGAGGTGGCGAACACGTACATCGCGTCCGTCATCTACTACCGCCTGACCGTCGTACCTTGTCCCGACCCTACCATCACCAAACTACAACGCATCCTCTTTCGCTTCTTGTGGAAAGGATGCGTCCCGATGGTCAGGCGATCCATTTGCTGTCAACACCCGTTAAAAGGAGGGCTGGGCATGCCGTGGTTGATGATGCGCAGACACGCGCTGAGACTGCGACATCTCTGGCTCTATGTAGACGACGGTGAACAGGTGTGGTCGCCGTTTGTGAGGCACGCTTTCCCGCAGCTCGTCTCCATGACCGAACTGCAGTCGTGGATCAAAAAGAGGCCGAGGAAGGGCGAATGGCACCGCGAGTGTCGCGTTGCTCTCAAGCAACTCTGCCGTCCTGGGTCGACCTTAAGTGACTTCAACACAACCAAAGCATTCTATAGGGGTTTAGTGGAGGGGAGGTACGACGACGAGCTCGGGGCGAACCTGGACGTCGACGAGGAGTACCTGACCCGCCTGTTCGGGACGACTTTCGGGCCAGGGCCCATGGACAACTTCCAGAGATCCCTGGCCTGGCAGTGCTACCGAGAAGCGCTACCCGTTCGGGATAAGCTCTACAGACACGGCTCGAGAAACACGGGGCCGACCTGCCCGAGATGCGGTCAGAGCGACGAAACCGTTCTGCACGCACTCGTTCAGTGTCCAACAATTTCCGACCTGTGGGCTTATGTCGAACAACTGCTGTCACGTGTGGGACGAGTCGGTTTATCAGCTGAGTCTATCGTCAATATTGTCACGCCTCCTTCCTTCAAACGGGAAGGAAGAGCTATTTTCATCATCCTTGTGGCTATGGCGAAAGAATGTATCTGGTGGACGCGTCTGAAAGGATTGGAGACAAACACTTTCCTCTCTGGTCAATCTCTCATCAACTTCTTCAAGTACCACTTGAAAAGGAAAGTGAGAGTAGAGAGGCAAGTTTTGTCTAGCGAATGTTTTAAAAAAAGATGGGTGAATGTAGCAAGAATGGCACGTATGAATGACGAAGCCACCTTGAGCATAGTCCTATGAACCCAGAAATCGAAAACAGAGAGTTGCTTATTTGCAAAAAAAAAAAAAAAAAAAAAAAGAAATATAATGTGACTTCATTGACCGAGGTTACCGTGGTCTTTTCCGCAGGCTTTTCTTTCCACGGGTAAACCTCACGTCCTCCCCTTTACACTTCATATTGACATTTCTGTGATAACGATCCCTATTGATCATTTTTTTTCCTCTCCCCCCTTTTTTTTTTTTTTTTTTTTTTTTTTAACCCCCCTTATTTTTGTCTCTTTCTCTCCTTTTACGATCCCTTTTGATCGAACCTCCCCTTCCTTTTTTTTTTTTTTTTTTTATACCTTCAAAAGAAAAGCTCTACCTTGTAATTTGTTCTATCTGTGTGCAGCCCTGTGTGGCTACTAGAACATATCTATCTATCCATCTATCTATCTATCTGATCCTATCTATCTATCTCACAATGGACGGACGCTAGTCATATCGGCTCCAAGTAAGTTGGCCACTTTTACATGTTTAAAACTCCTTGTTGTCAAATATTTTGTTTTAATCGTTGTGCAAATTCATTCACTAAAAAACCTGAGAATTATTCACGTAGAATTCCGCCCCTGTATGGGCGAATTACAAAAAAACTTTCAAAACTTTCGTGGGTTTTTTAGCCATTTTTCATTTTGAAAATGGCAACTAGAAACCACGTGGCTAGCCCGCCAGTCATGCAGAACGGTAGCAAAACACTATTGCTACCACTAGCTGCTAAACATCGCAGCGTGAACACCGCTGTCACCACCATCACCACCACAACAACACAACAACAAATCTAACGTCGCATTCACCATCGCCGCGACCAAAGACATTAACTTAGATTTCCCTCACTCCCCACACCACTCTTGTTGATGATAAAGGGACAGAGAAAGGGATTTCAAAAATGAATACAAACGAACATGAATGCCAGCACCACCACCATCACCACCAACAACAACAACAACGAAATTGGCACAAAGCCGCCTACAAAGACAACACCGCCAACACCAACACCACTACTACGACGTCAAATGCTACATCCAAGCCTTCTGCTGCTAATACCGCCAACACCAACACCACTACCATGACTTCAATTAACACTGCCACAATTAACACTTCTACTGCCAAATTCAAAACGAATTTTGCGGACGTAACAAAACAAAAAAGAACAATTGTAACATTCACCACACAAGAGATAAACCGCACAAAGGCACTCTTCTCCAAAGAAGGAGACAAATTGCACCTTCATATTCCACAACACATCGTGGAAAACACGCAAAAAAAAACAATAATTTATAAAGTAATAACAAAAAAACAAGAAGAACAGAAAATGCACCGCAGGAAAAAATCGATAAATGCCTTCGTCCTGTATGGGACTCCAAGGAATATATCAGTTGGGGAAACAAATTTGGTACAGTCCAAGTACGTTTCCTCAACGAAAGTTTAGCAAAACGTTTTTCCACATTGGAGCTACATTCGGACGACTTGGTAATGATACCAGTCTATTTAACAAAAGGGTCACGAAAGTCCAAATAAAACATACCATTTGATGTCGAAACACAATGGGTGGGTCTCTGCCATCTGCTTTGAAATGTCAGAGACAATGTCAGAGACAAACATCCTGGAAATCGCGGTTCTAGGAGAGAAAGACTATGTGGGCAAATCAATCGAATTCCTGCTTCAATTGGATGAAGCAGCAAGAGAGAAGATACCCACCGCTATAGAACTGCCAGGAGGCTACAAACTCTATATAGTGGTAGAGGGCAGGCGACCACGCTGCTATTTGTGTGGAAGCGAAACACACTTGAAAAAGACGTGCCCAACCACTGCACACCAAGAGCAACAACACAACCACTACCACAACCAAAGCACTCCGGAAAAAAAGCTCTACTACCCACACCACCATCAACACAGAAGACGACAAGAGAAGCACACCAAGCTAATCCGTCATCAACCAAAACCACCACTCGACACCTGGAAAAATACCAACACTACCATCAACAGCAAAACCCAAAGGAACAGAAAAACAAAGAAACACACACAAACTGATCCCCCATCCCTTATACCGCACTCAACACACCACAAACACTCAACAACCAACAACAACGAAAACAACAACACAACCACTTACACAGACATACATAGAAGCCCACAACATACCCCTACCCCCTTCTGATTCCTCAGAAATTTCGTCGGAAGACGAAACCAGTGAGGAATGGCAAATAGCTACAAAAAGAAGGAAAATAAAGAGCAGAAACACAACCAAACCAAATGCAAACACGAACAAAGCAGGGGGAAATACATCTCCCGAAGACATTTCAAACCCAACGCAAACAACAGCCACACCACACCACAAAACATATACAGCAAACATGCTCACAGCCATAGACACCAAAACACAAATTTGATGGAATACATCCAATCAAAAACAAACATAACAGAAGATGACATAAAAAACAAACAACCACCCAAACACAACACCACCAGACCACATCAAATCAAAATAATACACATCTCCAAAAGTCTGCACCACACACTCAAAGGCATTTTCCCCAGTGCGGTTGGTAAATGCCAAAAATATCTCACAAGAAACTGTACTGGGATCTTCTCGAGGACAAACCAACGGAGAGAAAGCAAAAACTTTCGAGCAGTAAGTAACCCTCTGTATTCTAATTCATTAGAACTATGATCAAGATTGGTTGTGTAAATGCGCGTGGCTTGGGGTCCCCTTGGAACAAGGGTACCTCTTAAATGACATAAAGTCACATAAGTTAGAAATCATAGCCATAAGCGAGACCAGACTCCACAATCCGCGGGCCCTAAAGACCATGTTTGGCGGACAGTTCAACATTTATTTTTCCCCCTGTCTGCCGAGAATGGGCGGTAGTGGCACCGCGGTACTTTTTCACAAGAGTCTGGATCTCAATGTAAGGACAATATTCGTAGACCCGGAGGGTAGACTGGTCGTCCTGGATGTCGACGGCAGCAATGGGTGCGCTTTTCGGCTCGTATCAGTTTACGCACCGCCCTTAACAGGTCGGGCGGATTTCTTTCAACGTCTAGAAGTTTTCTTGGGAACGTCTCGTCCTTTACTCTTAGTGGGATTGGAATGCTACCTTGGACACGCATGTAGACTACGTGGGTAGAGATAGGAATAGACGGGGATGCAAATGCCTCAGAGACCTGCTCAGACGCTTCAACTGTCTGACAGGTTTCGACTAGACCACCCGAATGCGCCAACGTGGACATGGAGCAACCGCATCGGGTCGTCGAGATCGTATCTAGATAGGATACTGTGTAGGACAGTAGATAGAGATAGCATAGGATGTCCACAATTCCACATAGTCAGCTACACGGATCACAAACTTGTGACATGTACGCTAGACTTAGGTAAGACACTTAGGCAGGGTCCCGGATACTGGAAACTAAACGCGTCTTTCCCATCGAGACAAGTTTTCAGAGACCGGATTAGCACACTAGTAAAGAGGGCTTTGACGGGAGCCATCATCACAACAAATGGTGGTTTGCCCTCAAGAGAGCAGTAAAAGCAGAAGCGATTAGGTACAGCAAAGCACTAGCCATAGATAGAAATAGAGTAGAGGGTGAGCTAGTTAAGAAGCTAGAAGAGGCAATTAGAAGCGGCATCGCATCCGACGTTTTGGCGGCGAGGTTGGCCCTCGACCAACACTTCAACGCCAAACACGAAGGATGTGCTGTCAGAGCTAGGATGCGTGCTCTAAGGAACGAAGGTGTTGGAGCCGCGAGAGAGGCCCGGGTGGCAGAGGCGCAACAGGGCAACAAAGCCACCATTCGGTCACTGGTAGATGAACAGGGCGCGAATTGCTCGAGCCAAGTAAAATGTGTGAGGCCTTTCAGCAGCATTTTGCCCGACTGTTCGGAACGAGTGGAGGGCAAGAACGTAGGGTGGACTTCAGTGCCTACCTACATAGCCTACCACGACTCTCGACACAAACGGCAGGGTGCTGCGAAGTGTGCCATCACGGCGGCGGAAGTGCGGGAAGCGATGGCAGAATGCTCGAGGGACAAATCACCGGGTTTGGATGGTCTACCCTACGAGCTTTACAATTGTATGCCAGACTTGTTTGGAGATCTCTTGGCGGCGGTGTACTGCAACTGGCAGCAAAACGGGAGCATTCCTGGTTTTGTGAGCCGAGGAGCCGTAACACTGCTGAAGAAAGATCTAAACAAGGGAATGTAATAGATAACTTTAGGCCCATCACTCTGCTTAATGCAGACTTGAAAATTTTGGCCAAGGTGCTAGCCAAGAGGTTGGCGCTTGTCATCGAGAAACTGGTCGACAAGGCGCAAACATGCGCCGTGCCAGGCCGGACCATCCATGACAACCTCCATCTGATGCGCTACATCATAGACAGGGTAGTTAACGAACCTGGCATGGGTGGGGCCCTGATCAACTTGGATCAATCAAAAGCCTTTGATAGGGTAGACCATCGATACTTGGAGGCAGTCCTGGAGCGGCTGGTTTCGGTCCCGTCTTCCGCGGCTGGATAGCTGCCTTGTACAGAGGCATCCGTTCGGTAATTCGCGTAAATGGACATCTATCGAGACCTTTCGACATTGCACGTTCGGTCGTCAGGGATGCCCCTCTCGGCGCTTCTATACGTATTGACTCTTGAGCCACTACTGCGGAAGCTGGCGACTCTAAGGGGCATCCCGCGAGAATTGGGATGCGGGACGAGCGTGTCTGCATACGCGGACGACGTCACCGTCATAGTGTCTAGCCACGAGCACATCGAGCTGGTCGGCGAGACACTGAAAAACTACGAAGCGGTGACAGGAGCGAAAATCACCGGGAAAAGTCAGTGGGCTTGCGACTAGGCACCTGGAGAAGCAAGCCCATGCCGTCCACCAGCGCCTCCGTCGTGGGACGCTGGACCGACGGCCCGGTTGAGTTGCTCGGGGTCTGGTTTGGTCCGGACCTCCAAGTGGAGAAGAACTGGAACGAGATAACGAGTAGGGTGGTCACTCTCGCCCGGCAATGGGCCGAGAGGAAACTGTCCCTAAAAGGTCGAGCGGAGGTGGCGAACACGTACATCGCGTCCGTCATCTACTACCGCCTGACCGTCGTACCTTGTCCCGACCCTACCATCACCAAACTACAACCGCATCCTCTTTCGCTTCTTGTGGAAAGGATGCGTCCCGATGGTCAGGCGATCCATTTGCTGTCAACACCCGTTAAAAGGAGGGCTGGGCATGCCGTGGTTGATGATGCGCAGACACGCGCTGAGACTGCGACATCTCTGGCTCTATGTAGACGACGGTGAACAGGTGTGGTCGCCGTTTGTGAGGCACGCTTTCCCGCAGCTCGTCTCCATGACCGAACTGCAGTCGTGGATCAAAAAGAGGCCGAGGAAGGGCGAATGGCACCCGCGAGTGTCGCGTTGCTCTCAAGCAACTCTGCCGTCCTGGGTCGACCTTAAGTGACTTCAACACACCAAAGCATTCTATAGGGTTTAGTGGAGGGGAGGTACGACGACGAGCTCGGGGCGAACCTGGACGTCGACGAGGAGTACCTGACCCGCCTGTTCGGGACGACTTTCGGGCCAGGCCCATGGACAACTTCCAGAGATCCCTGGCCTGGCAGTGCTACCGAGAAGCGCTACCCGTTCGGGATAAGCTCTACAGACACGGCTCGAGAAACACGGGCCGACCTGCCCGAGATGCGGTCAGAGCGACGAAACCGTTCTGCACGCACTCGTTCAGTGTCCAACAATTTCCGACCTGTGGGTTTATGTCGAACAACTGCTGTCACGTGTGGGACGAGTCGGTTTATCAGCTGAGTCTATCGTCAATATTGTCACGCTCCTCCTTCCTTCAAACGGGAAGGAAGAGCTATTTTCATCATCCTTGTGGCTATGGCGAAAGAATGTATCTGGTGGACGCGTCTGAAAGGATTGGAGACAAACACTTTCCTCTCTGGTCAATCTCTCATCAACTTCTTCAAGTACCACTTGAAAAGGAAAGTGAGAGTAGAGAGGCAAGTTTTGTCTAGCGATGTTTTAAAAAAAGAGGGGTGAATGTAGCAAGAATGGCACGTATGAATGACGAAGCCACCTTGAGCATAGTCCTATGAACCCAGAAATCGAAAACAGAGAGTTGCTTTTTTGCAAAAAAAAAAAAAAAAAAAAAAAAAAATATAAAATGTGACTTCATTGACCGAGGTTACCGTGGTCTTTTCCGCAGGCTTTTCTTTCCACGGGTAAACCTCACCTGTCCTCCCCTTTACACTTCATATTGACATTTCTGTGATAACGATCCCTATTGATCATTTTTTTTCCTCTCCCCCCCTTTTTTTTTTTTTTTTTTTTTTTACCCCTTATTTTTGTCCTCTTTCTCTTTTTTTACGATCCCTTTTGATCGAACCTCCCCCTTCCTTTTTTTTTTTTTTTTTTTTTTAATACCTTCAAAAGAAAGCTCTACCTTGTAATTTGTTCTATCTGTGTGCAGCCCTGTGTGGCTATAAAGAAACATACATCTATCTATCTATCTATCTATCTATCTATCTATCTATCTATCTATTTTCTATCTATCTATCTTCTATCTATCTATCTATCTATCTATCTATCTATCTATCTATCTATCTATCTATCTATCTATCTATCTATCTATCTATCTATCTATCTATGTATCTATCTATCTATCTATCTATCTATCTATCTATCTATCTATTATGTATCCTATCCATCTATCTAGCTATCTATCTAACCTATCTATCTATCTATCTTCTTTCTATCTATCATCTATCTATCTATATGTTCTATCTATCTATCTATCTATCTATCTATCTATTATCGTCCATCTATCTATCTATCTATCTATCTACCTATCTATCTATCTATCTTCTATCTATTCTTTCTATCTATCTATCTATATACTATCTATCTATCTATCTATCTATTAATCTATCTATCTATCTATCTATCTATCTATCTATCTATCTATCTATCAGTGCGTTCCTTGTCAAATTTTATATTTATTCTCTATAAAGAAGTCAGCAAGTTAATGAAAAGTGACGAATCCCGGCCAACACAACACTATTAATCTCCTCCCATTGTCTACTGATCTATGAGAGGAAGCTGCATAGGCTCACACTACAATATACAACAGCAATATATAAATACAAATATACATTTAAGTAATATATACATACACGCACACACACACACACATATATATATATATAGAGAGAGAGATAGAGAGAGACAGAGAGAGATGTAATATGTGGTGTGTTCGTGTGCGTAACATGTAATGTAGATAGCTATCGATATACAACCATAAGCATATATATAAATATATATATATATAATATATATATAATATATATATATGCATTGTGTCCTCTGTGTTGTTTTATATATATATAATCGAACTCATTTTCCAATTGATCAGTCTAAGTTTTTTTGTTTCTGCTTATTTTTTGCTTTCTTCAACTTTTTTTGCCTCCTTTTTTTTATCAACCTTTTCCAACCTTTTCCTTAAAAGCGATACATTTGTTCTGTCTCCAGTTAGTGTTCGTGTTCAGAAAATTGTGAATGATTTTCGATTATGCTTATAGCTTTCTCTGTTGTCAATCGAGCCTCTCGATTCACGGTTCGGGAAGAAGTTTTGTCAATTCAAGAGGCTTTTTCTTTCTTATGATTTTTTTTTATTTTATTATCTAGTTTTTGTATGTATTTTCTTTTCTTTCTTCTCTATTGGAGAGGATTAGATTGATGTTTGCTTCTCTTGATGATTCAGGTGTGGTGATGATGATGATGCTGATATGATGACGAAGACGACGACTGACGACAAGACGGAGAAGAGTGGTTTATTATGACGATGTTGATCATCAGCATCATCATCGTATCATCATCCTCATCG
>NC_043016.1:2698671-2732390 GCF_006345805.1 Octopus sinensis | reverse complement strand
CTATCTATCTATCTATCTATCTATCTATCTATCTATCTATCTATCTATCTATCTATCTATCTATCTATCAGTGCGTTTCCTTGTCAAATTTTATATTTATTCTCTATAAAGAAGTCAGCAAGTTTTAATGAAAAGTGACGAATCCCGGCCAACACAACACTATTAATCTCCCATTGTCTACTGATCTATGAGAGGAAAGCTGCATAGGCTCACACTTACATATACATACAGCAATATATAAATACAAATATACATGTAATATATATATACATACACGCACACACACACACACATATATATATATAGAGAGAGAGAGAGAGAGAGAGACAGAGAGAGATGTATAATATGTGTGTGTTCGTGTGCGTAACATGTATGTAGATAGCTATCGATATACACACATAAGCATATATAAATATATTATATATATATATATAATATATATATATATGCATGTGGTGTCTCTGTGTATGTGTTTATATATATATAATCGGAACTCATTTTCCAATTGATCAGTCTAAGTTTTTTTTTCTGCTTATTTTTTGCTTTCTTCTTTTGCCTCCTTTTTTTTTATCACCTTTTCCTTAAAAATCGATACTATTTTTTCTGTCTCCAGTTTGATTCGTTTCAGAAAAGGTGTGAATGATTTATCGATTATGCTTATAGCTTTCTCTGTTGTCAATCGAAGCCATCTCGAAGTTCACGGTCGAATATTTTTGTCAATTCAAGATGCTTTTTCTTTCTTATGATTTTTTTTATTTATTATTATCTTAGTTTTGTATGTATTTTCTTTTCTTCTCTATTGGAGAGGATTATATTGATGTTGCTTTCTCTATGATGATTCAGGTGGTGGTGATGATGATGATGATGATGATGATGACGAAGACGACGACGACGACAAGACGGAGAAGAGTGGTTTATTGACGATGTTGATCATCAGCATCATCATCGTAATCATCATCCTCATCGTCGTCATCATCATCATCATCATCACCATCAATATCATCATCATCATCAATACCGTCATCGTCGTCATCATGATTATCATCATAATCTTCATCATCATCGCCGTTGTCATCGCTGTCATTATCGAAGTCTTTTTGTTTCTGTCATCGTCGTCACGTTTATTATTATTATTGTTCTCATTAAGTTATGTTCCTCAAGATGATAGAAATGATGACGAAGATATGATGTTGATGCTGGCGATCATAATGCCGTCATCAGCACCATGAAAGTATGTATGTATGAAGTATGTATATATTAGAAAATTACTATCTTTAAATCTGACATTGAGAGATATTCAACCACGGTATTTTGGAGTAAAGATTGTTTGCCAACATAACATGGCAGTCCTGGTTTAGGACGAATGTTGCTGTAATTTAGCCCCAGGAGACATCGTCTCCAGCTGGCTATACAACACGATCTGTGTTCTTATGTTTTCGAACAAGGGAACCTGACATACAGATATTGTTTTGAGCTGAGTGGGGGTTGCTAGGATCCTTTGTTCGAAAATATAAGGACACAGATCGTGTCGTATAGCCTGCAGGAGACAATGTCTCCTAGGGTTAAATTATAGCCGCATTCGTCCTAAACCAGGACTGCCATGTTATGTTGGCAAACAATCTTTACTATTATGTATATTTGTTATGTATGTATGTATACTATGTATGTATATATGTCTGTTTGTATGTATGCTATGTATGTATGTATGTATGCTATGTATGTATGTCTGTTTGTATGCATGAATGTATGCATGTATGTATGCTATGTATGTATGTCTGTTTGTATGTACGTATATATGTATGTATGTATGTTATGAAAGTATGCATGTTATATTATGTTATATATGTATGTATGTACGTACAAGTAGCTACATGTCCCTCCATGGGGACTGAACGACGCATTTCCTGTTTATTCGCTCACCATGTCACTGTCTGCACAGAGTGAAGTTAACTGCCCTGACAACAAATGTAGTCTCTTAAAAATATATAAGGCTAAGAGAAATACGATTATCTTTTTGTACGAGGGAGTAGAAAAAGCCGAACATAGAAAAGGAAAGTCGAAGAAAGAAATTGAAGAAAAGAGAACAGACGAAATAGAAAAAGAGATAGAGATAATTATTAACGGGGCACAAAAAGGTTTATCGCTCTTTCCATAATATATCGGAAAGTATACACAATCGTATGTGGTCTGATCAATAAGTATCAGAACTGTTGCCATAGTAACGATGCTAAAGCCACTTGGCACAGATTGATTTTCAACTCTGCTCTACATGTGGACTAAGTTTTAACATTCTAGCTTACTTCCATTGTTTACTGTAGTGCATAGAATGAAGGTGTATCAGATGTGATCGTCGCATTGACCATGACAGAGAAAGTTGAGCTGAGAATCTGCATCAAAATCTTGCCGATACCTGTTCAGAAGCCTATGTAAAGTTTTTAAATAATTTTCATCGTTCTGAAACCTGAGTGCTTTTGGTTTGCTGGAAGCAATTTTGGCTCAAACTTGGCAGACACGCGTCTCATACCCAAATGGACTGAATTGAACCGTAAATAATCTGCACATCCCTTGATAACTCACGGATGGTGATTCGACGAATTCTCCTCACAGGTGCTCGCACATCTGCAATGTTTTTCATAGTTCTGCTGGTTGCAGGTCTCCAAGAACGTTCGTCAATATCGACATTTTCGGCCATCCTAAAAACATCTGAACCACTTGTACACTTGTGTTCGGCTCATACAATTCTCTCCAAACATTTTCTCCACCTTTGCATTGGCCTCTGAGCTGGTATCGCCATGACAACTTTTTCTGTCATGGTCAAATCAACGATCACACGTTACACACCTTCCTTCCAAGCACTGCTGTAAACAGTGGAAGTAAGGTAAAATGTTAATACTTAGTACGCATGCACAGCAGGGTTCAAGGTAAATCTGTGCCAAGCGGGATTACTTTAGCTTTGTTACTATGGCAATAGTCCTGATACTTATTGATCAAACCTCGTACATCAACAAAAGAAGTTCATGCTCTTTTGTCTAATTTTGACTGACCGAAATAGTATGCAGGATTGTCTCCAATTTTCAAGTGAGATGTCCTTAACAGAACGGCTTTTGGAAGGAAATTCCAAAATCTCACACTGACTTGTGGCTTGTATAAGATCTGTAATAGGCACTTTGGAGTAACGATGTTTCAGAATTTGTATATTGCTAGGATTTGTTAAGTTCAATAGATTCATCAATATTCACTTCGTTGAGGACGATAATGTCTATTTTGATATGTCATAGACTCATAGCCATATTTACTACGCAGAGTGTAGCATGCTACGAAAGAATCTCTAGAAAAATATGCGGAGATCCTAAGAGCAGGCTGGTCATCTCCTACAGTCTCTAATAGACACCAGATGCTTGTGTCTATGGTAACGGAGGAATATATCCGAACGTGGTTGCAGCTGATACTAGAAAACAGCAATGACGTAAAAATAATATAACTACATCATATAAGCAAAAATAAATTAAAATAAAATGGAAGATAAATAGTGCAGTTGAGAAATAAAGAAAATATTTTTTGCCGCCACTTATACAGTCTTCTATTGTTGTTTTTGGCATTTATTAGTCTGATATAAATGAAACAGGTGCCAGATGTAAAAAGCAACATCCTTAAATGTCAAGCAGTATATTTGTGTACAACTGTCTGGATTTAGAATTTTTACTTAAATATATACGTTGCAATCTTCTTGCATTGGATTCTTGCAACTGCATCAAGCAGAACAAATAACTAATCATTTTCTGGAATTCTTTAAATTGCCATTTGAAAACAAATTTGCCACAGACAACGCACAAACGTAGATACATTTATACTACAGAGACATACGTACACAAGATGCATACACAGGAAAGCACAAAACCGCAAACATATATACATATATACATATATACATGGAAGTATACCTCGATACATATATACATAAAATAGATATGTATATATATGATTGCATATGTGTGTATGTGTGTGTATGTACAGAATCGTAAATGCGAAACTTAAGTAGCACTCGGGAAGATTCAGGTCCAATAAAATATATTTTCATCAATTCCTATGTTGATTAGTATAGGACCTGACACGACTACATGGTCGGGTCACGGTGAGTAAAATGGCTACACCCTGCAGGATGAAAAGAGCAAAGAAGCTCATGAGCAGTCAACGACCATCCAACAATAGATTTATATGTGTACGTATGCATCTATGTATATGCAGGGACGTGGAAATACCTGGTTTGGTGTCCAGATGCGCGGTTATCTCACTGTGAGAGGGCGGCCCCTCTGTTGTTATCACAACATCTCCCTAGGAGAGGGAAACTTTGAGAGAGAACGTGCAACACTGACCATATTCGATTATGTAGACTAGTTTATGCTGTCCGTGTTCAGAGAGTGGGACTGGATAAGTGAAAATCCTTTCCCCCACTACAAAAAATCATCATGCACAGGTATCACTTGAAAAAAGGTAAGACTTACCCTAAAAAGGGCTGGTCGTAGCTTTCGCAGGTAATGACAATACTCGAACATGAGTTTGCAGCCATCATATATAGAAAAAGCGGTACTTGGGAAAAGTTATTGTTCCGAAAAGTCATTATACATGTGAGCTACTAATTTTCCCAACTACTGCGCTTTTTCTGAATGTCCTGAAGAAGGGGTTTTCAACCCGAAATATATAGAAACACAAAGTAAAACTACTACTTTGTACTGCTTTCTTTTCCTTTTGTAGTTTACTTCGTAACTTCTTACATTTCTCTGACTTAAACAACCTTTTTTTAAAAGTTATACCACACAATGCTTCACCAAAACAACCTCGTTCTCTGTGTGTGTGTATATGTGTGTGTGTGTGTGAGAGAGAGAATGCATGTGCGCGCGCGAGTGTGTGTGCGTGTGTGCAACTATATACTGGGTACAGTGAATAAATTGTCTAAATTATGCAAAAATGAAAATAACTCTGACATCTCATTTTCACAGATACATTTACCAAAATTACATAAAAATATCTTGAAATATTTAAGCGTAAATTTATTCAATAAAATCGCCATTGGATTCAACCACGGTCTCTAGACGACGTTAGAATCTCCTGCATCTCTTCTCGACGGTATCCTTGTTTAAATTGGTGAATGCAGCCATAATCCTTGCCTTCAGGTCATAATTGCTGTTACAAGGAATTTTATTGGTCTCTTGCTCAGCTGCGCCCAACACATAATAATCAAGTGAGTTGCAATCTGGGGAGTTATGTGGCCATATTTTAAGGGTGTTGTAGTTGCAGACATTGGGTTACACATCATATAATTTCAAGATTAAATTGTTGGAAAAACATCGAGCCACAATAAATAACCTCAAAAAATAATCGGGTCAGAATAAGTGACCTCAAAAACCAAGAATCATCCTAAGTATCCTACTTGTTTTTATTAACACTGTTTACTGTAGTTATGTCTATTTCGCCTACACGTCTGTTCAAATCTTTTCCTAATTGACCGATGACTGCTTCACTGACCTTGGCCGCCGACCATCCCAGTGGACGCCTGCTCCTGGCCAGTTCCAAGCAGTTGATCTTTTTGCGGGCGCCTGCCAGCGCGCTGTAGACCGGTTCAACTTCTGCAGGCGTCCCTGTCGTCTCAACATCTCCCCGGCAGAACTCTCGGCTCTTCGTTCCCTCCGACGCCGCACTGACGTCGTTATAAAACCGGCCGAAAAGGGTGGAGCAGTGGTGGTATGGCGCGCAGACCTCTATAAAGCCTAAGCTCTTCGCTACCTTTATGCCACCTCTTTCTACTGCCCTCTGCCCTCTGACTCCACGCCCAGCTACCAGCAGACAGTCTCCTCTATCATCCATGACCTAATCTCGTCCTCCCGTCTCTCCCACACCGCCTCCAACATCATTGTCCGAACCCCCGCACCCCAACCATTTACTTCCTACCCCAAATCCACAAACCCAACAACCCTGGCCGCCTCATCGTGTACGCCTGTAACTGCCCCACCAAGCTTATCTCCAAATATCTCGACCATGTCCTTGCACCCCTTGTGGCTTCTCTCCCTTCTCACATCCATGACACCAACCATGCTCTTCGTCTATTCAACTCTTTCTCCTTTCCTCCTGGCCCCTCTAAAATTCTCTTCACTCTGGACATCCAGAGCCTCTACACGGTGATCCCTCACCACGACGGGCTGGTGCACTGAACACTTCCTGGACCTCCGACCCAATCCCCAACCCGATACCTCCACACTCGTTCGTCTGGCCGAGCTTGTCCTCTCATTCAACTGCTTCTCGTTCGCGGGCGATTTCTACAAGCAATTCTAGGGAGTGGCCATGGGAACGAGAATGGCCCCAACTATGCCAACCTGTTTGTTGGCTATGTTGAGGCCCAAATATTCTTTAGTTTCACTGGTGCCACTCCCGAACTATATGGCCGTTATATTGACGACTATATCGGTGCCACCTCCCTCTCCCGCGAACATCTAGATTCCTTCCTCTCTTTCGTCAAATCTTTCCATCCTGCCTTCCACTTCACCTGCACTATCTCTGACACCTCTGACTGCTTTCTTGACATTTTGGTCAGCATTCATCACTCCACTCTTACCACCTCCTTCCACTACAAACTCACAGACTCACACTCATACCTCAACTTCTCCTTCTCCCATCCCAAACACACCCAGCTTTCCATCCCCTATTCCCAATTCCTCCGCCTACGCAGGCTCTGTAGTGATGGCCATGACTTTGAGACTCAGTCTCAACTCATGGCTCGCCACTTCATCCTACGTGGATATCCCCTCACCACTATCCACACCGCCCTTGCCAGAGCACGTTCCGTGGACCGTGCATCTGCTCTCTCCCCCCGAACCCGCCCTGATGTCCCCCACCTCCCTTTTCCTCTCACTTACCACCCCACCACCCTACCTCTCTAACGCACCATTCTCCGAGCTTTCCAGCATCTCCAGTCCGACCCGTACACTTCACACATCTTCCCTAACCGACCCTCCCTTCCTTCAAACGAGCCCACAACATACCTCTTGGTCCACAGCTTCTTCCCCAACACCACCTCCCAACCTGGTTCGTTCCCCTGCTGCCGCCCATGATGCTGCACTTGCCCTTACTTCTCCAACACCACCCTCCTCACAGGCACCCATCATCGATCATATCGTATCACCGACTCCTTCACCTGCACCTCCAGCAATATCATCTATTGCTTTTCCTGCTCTCTCTGCCATTCTCTGTACATCGGACAAACGGGATGTCGCTTGGCTAACTGGTTCGCGGAACACCTCCGACACATCCACCTCGGCAATGACACCCCGGTCTCACGCCATTTCCGCTCTTTGCAACACCTGTCCGTGTTCGGATTGTCCTTGCACAGAGGCCATCCTGACTCCCGTTTGCACCGTGAACAGGGATTAATCTTCTCTATTCGCTCCTTTACGCCATTTGGGTTTCAACTCTCCTCCCCTCTTCATATTACCTCCTCCACTTGCCTCTCTCCCCCTCTCTCCTACTTCGTCCCACTATTTTCTATATTGCTATTTTCTCTATACCTCTTATATGGACTTCCTCATCATTTTGGAATGTAAAATCAGTTACTTGGTACTTTCGACCCTATTTTTTCTATTACTATTAAATCAGACCTTTAGTCTGATTGTTAAAACCCCACAACCTATTATATTTCTTATTTACTAGCACTTTAGTAGCTTCATGTTCATTTATCATTGTGGTCAAATTCTAGCTTTCTTCATAATTCCCAGTGGATTATTTTCCCCAGATTGCCATGTGCCAGTATGCTACATTCGCTTACTATAGAGTAAAACTTACCTCTTTTGATTTACATAACCTACTTTGACAATCTACCTAGGTTTTGTTTATCTTGCATTTTATCAAACTAGTCCTCTTATGCTGCTACTATCAAACTGTCTGTCTCCTTATTCCGCCTTCCTTTCTGCAAACATAACCATCTCACGATTTCCTGTAACTATCTTTGGGAATGTTAATAAACATTTTCCCCTATCAACTGCATAGGAGTTTGTATCTACTCCAGCTAACTCCACGCAGTCAACTACTGATATTAACCCTCAACCACCTTCTTTTCTAGGTGAGTATAATCTTGCTACTCCTGCTCCAGAATGAGGTCCTTCATTCATATAGAATTCCTTCCTAGTTTTTTCGCCTAGATTAGTTATTTCAGATTTTGACCAATCAATAAAAGCTGCTGAGCAATAAGTAATGATACTTCCCAAGTATTTACAGCCTCTTATTTGGATCACTTAGATTTGACTTCATTAGCTTCCACGCCCTTCTGATGTACACCATCTCAATTTCCGCTTTCATCTCTATGGTTAGTGTTCTGTCAGATGGTTATAACGCTTATACCTCTCTCCTTCTTGCAGTGATCTTTATATCTGACCATCTAGTAACTGGATACCTTCACTGTTGACTACCTGTCTCTTTTTTATGGCTAATACTGCGCACTTTTCGATACCAAATTCCATTAGCATATTCTTTGATGAAGAGTATTACAGTTTGTATTAAGGAGTTTATTTATTTTTTGTTCTTACTAAAAAGCGTTAGAACATTCAGGTAGAACAAATGTTTAATTTTTCTTTAACTATCTCTAAACTGATACCCTGCCTTTGCTTTTCTTAATACTAAACTGAGGGGAGATTAAGCAAAATACAAATATTAAAGGGTATAAACCAGTATCTCTCGGCAATTCTTCTTGATGTTAATTTTCTCTAAGTCTGTGTCACCTGGGCAGAGAACTACTTTTCATTTCTTCATGCTAGAGCTAATTAATCCATTTAATAGTATTTCTTATAATCTATGCGCATTGTTTGTTTTTGATTTTGCCGACTACACAGTGTAGTAGGGTCAGCTGGACACCGTCTGTGAGAAAACAGCACCACGATGCAATTCACTCAGCCAAAATTTGGAAACAACATGCTGTACTTCTTGGCATATCCACTAGAACATTTCAGAGTTAGCGTAGGCTCGAAATGTAAAATAGTTTTCCCTTTTTCCCGAACGTCAAACTGATACACATGCTTGTTGTCCCTACACCTGTCTTCATCTTGTTTTATCTATAAATTTGAATTATATATATATATATATATATATAATTCAAATATATATATATACTCGATTGAAAAGCAACTCAAATATGAAAAAAAAACTGTTACTCAGCGTTTCACGTTCCCGTTCGTCGGACAGTTTTGTTTAGAATGGAACAGAAATAAGGTTATAAGCAAACCTATACAATTAATTTAATGGATACACATTTGAAAATGGTCTTGTTTCATTGGTCCTTTCAACTAACAGCAAGCAATTACCAAAATTCAGTATAAAATCATCTTATTATGAAATAAAGAAAACGTTAAATCAAAGGACAGTGTCTAAATACATAAGGTAAATATTTATACGCAAATATAAATCATTAATACACACACACACACACATAATATATATATATAATATATATATTATATATATATATTATATATATATAATGGTTAGAGGCGTCGAGCTTACGATCGTGAGGTTGTGAGCTCGAATCCCGGACAGGGCTGCGTGTTGTGTTCTCGAGCAAGGCACTTTATTTCACGTTGCTCCAGTTCACTCAGCTGTAAAATGAGTTGCGGCGTCACTGGTGCCAAGCTGTATCGACCTTTGTCTTTCCCTTGGATAACACTGGTGGCGTGGAGAGGGGAGGCTGGTATGCATGGGCGACTGCTGGTCTTCCATAAAACAACCTTGCCCGGACTTGTGTCTTGGAGGGTAACTTTCTAGGTGCAATCCCATGGTCATTCATGACCGAAGGGGGTCTTTACCCTATATATACACACACAGTGGGTGGCTTTCAGTTGCTGTCTACCGAACCCCAGGTGTCACACAGTAGGACTGAACTCGGAACTATGTAGTTGGGGAGCAACTACATATGTATGTATTGATGTCTATGTATATATTTAAGCAGCGCTACGTGAGCATACCTTACTACGAGATTAACAAGTTAATACAGAAGTGTGCGAGATGGATTATCGTAATTCATGTCCGATTATATTACAAGAGGACCACGTCTGCTAGAAATAAATGCAATTTTTATAAGTGCAACTTTTGATCCTTATGTATTAATAAGTTCGCGTACTTAGATTTCATTTATTATTTTCATATTCATTTCTTTTTTATACATTCTCATATACGTGTGTTTCTATCTGTGTCTGTTATATGCGTGTATATACTCGTATATCTGATTTATAAAACAAACTATACCCTTGAAAATTATAGAGAATTTAGGAAGAATGAAAACTCTAATTCTGTAATTCTTTTATGATTCGATTTTCGTTGCTATGTGTCCCTGTGCATTTGTATGTGTGGGTCGATAGTAGGGGTAAGCGTCTAGGCTTGGAAAGTTTAACAAATGGAAAAGTACTAAATTAAATAATGTGTCATCATTGATAATTCTACTTGAAATAGCAGTCAAATATTCCTCAATTGGTATCGTACATCACTAGAAAAGAAGAGAGCACTAAGTTAATACATAGCATACTTTCTGATAAAAGATGACATACATATGAATGGAACATTTTTGTCCACAGATCAGAGCAGTATTCTGTATATATGCAGCTACATGAAAAAATACGAAAATCATGCCAGTACTTTCCTTAACCAATAATGAATTTTTCTTTTAATGTGGCCTGGTTTTTTTATACATAACCTGCATATCTATGCTCCTTGGATACATAAATCGATCGATCTGAGTGAAGACACAGAGATATATCCAAAAACGAGCGGCCATGAAGACAGACGCTCAAATACACCGATCGATAGACAGGCTGACCAATACAAGACGGACAAACACATATACACAAACATACATACATACATACATACATACATACATACTTATATATAGAAAGAGAGAGAGAGAGAACTAATAGCGAGGAATTATCAATCCGAACAAAATAATTCATAGGGTCTCTCTTGGCACTTCAAGCTAACAATATTACTTAGATTAGTATTCTTATGGAAGGGTCCAATGGTATGGTTCATCACAATTCTATATTGTAAATCCATGGATGGGGTCCAGACAAACTGGTTTTTACACGGAGTGCTATACAAGAAAATGTAAAATAACGGTCATCACTTATTTTTCTTTTATTGGAGCAAATTTGGGTTACAGATATTATAACCAGAAAATGGATCTGATGAAAGAAGCATTAATTTTCTTCGGTCTTTCAATTTACCTCAATTGATCAAGAGACCAATTGAGTAAACCTATCAGTAATGTACCTATAAGGACTACTGGAAACAGCTGTAAGCCAAATTTGTTCCCATAAGGGAAGAATATGTAATGATCATTATCTTTAATTTGTTATATATATAGGCGCAGGTGTGGCTGTGTGGTAAGTTGCTTGCTTACCAACCACATGCTTCCGGATTCAGTCCCACTGCGTGGCATCTTGGGCAAGTGTCTTCTACTATAGCCTTTACCCGACCAAAGCGTTGTGAGTGGATTTGGTAGACGGAAACTGAAAGGAGCCCATCGTATATATATATATTTGTGTGTGTGTGTGCGTGTGCCTGTGTTTGTCCCCCTAACAACGCTTGACAATCGATGCTGGTGTGTTTACGTCCCCGTTACCTAGCGGTTCGGCAAAAGTGACCGACAGAATAAGTACCAGGCTTACAAAGAATATGTTCTGGGCTCGATTTGCTCGACTAAAGGCGGTGCTCCAGTATGTCCGAAATCAAATGACTAAAAACAAGTAAAAGAATATATATATATATATATAGAGAGAGAGAGAGAGAGAGATAGATAGATAGATAGATAGATAGATAGATAGATAGATAGATAGATAGATAGATAGATAGATAGATAGATAGATAGATAGATAAATAGATAGATAGATAGAGAGAGAGAGAGAGAGGTAGATAGAGAGAGATAGATAGGTAGGTAAATAGATGGATAGATACATGCACGCATGCATGCATTGCATACATGTGTATATACATACATACATACATAAATACATACATACATACATGCATATATGCATACGTACATACACATAAACATACAAACAAACATACAAACAAACATACAAACATACATACATGCAATGGGGAAAAACTATAAACCACAATTGCAACATCTCCACCAATGATTTGACTGTTTCCCCAATATCTGACGAAGAATGTTACAGGTATCTGGGGGCGGGTGAACAAAACACGCATCACGAAACAACAAAGAATATTACAGTCAAATAAAAAAAAAATTGGAACTCAGAACTCCCTGCATTCAATAAAACAGTGACCTGCAATGTGCTTGCAGTGTCAGTACTCATACCAACATTTGGGCTGCTCGATTGGACGCTTGATGATACCAGAGCCATTGATGTGAAAACCCGAAAAATACTAACAAGCACACATAATTTCCATATAAACAGTGACGTCACTGTTTATACTTTTAATTATTGGCGCCCTGAGATGTATGACAATCTGCCTAAATGCCAATCCTGAGAAATTAGGCTTCTCAAAACTAGAAATGAGAAAGCGATTTCGAAGACTACAGATCCAATCCGTAACTGGAACTGTAAAAATATATAAACCTTCCAGAAGTGTATCATTTAAATATATATGAGCATGTCTAGATATCCAACTATATGCATGAGAATACATACATAAAACAAAACATAGAAATCTGCACATATTCATACGTACATACATACATAACGGGAAGCTTTATGAAAATAAACAAAAGACGAAGGCAGGTGGAGTACAAACAAACAATTGTATTAGTATGGCGCTCAGGAATAGAAATAAAACACCAATTAAACACCAATTACGCACTGGGTCATTGTAATCGACACCACTCCCACCAAATTTGAGGCCTTGTGTCTCCAGTAAAAAGGAGTGTAGTAGTAGTAGTAGTAGTAGTAGTAGTAGTAGTAGTAGTAGTAGTAGTAGTCATCCTTCATGCTTTGCCGGCTGTCCGAGTTGTAGGCAATTCCACCGCTTCAACCCTAAAATGCGAGTTGAGCCGGTGTTGTATGACAGAATACAACAGCCGAAACGGCAACGCTTAAAGGGTGACTACTACTACTACTGCTACTACTACTACTACTACTACTACTACTACTACTACTACTACTACTACTACTACTACTACTACTACTACGCCACCACTACTAATACTACTACTGATATAATCGTTTCTACTGTAGACACAAGGTCTCAAATTTGGTGGGAGGGTATGCGTCGATTACATCGACCCCAGTGCGTAACTGATACTTAATTTATCGACCCCGAAACGATGAAATGTAAAGTTGACCTCGGCGTAATTTGAACTCAGAACGTAGCGATGGGCGAAATACCGCTAAGCATTTCCTTCAGCACGCTAAAGATTCTGCCAGCTCGCTGCCTTATTACTACTGATATAATGCCACTACACCACAAATGCTGAGCAGCTTACAGCAACAGCTGGGTGTTTGTTTACACCAGTGGTACCCAAACTTTTCAGAGTAGCTGCCCGCTAGACACTCAAACCAAAATTCCTAGCGCCATCACCCCAACTAACCATCACAACCATTGACCTCTTTCTCAAGCAAATTCAAAGCAACTGTATTTCACAAATAAAACTTAACCCAATGAAACCATTATTTTTTTGTCTTTACATGAATCGGTACCCCATTATCGCCCCACTTCTCTTGGTACTTTCCACTGTCCCCGGGAAGTACAGTACTATCCACTTTGTGAACCACTGGTTTACACAAACGCGTTGGACATCGATTACATCTAGGTTTGGTGAGCGAATGGTGCTGTTACAAAAGCGCTAAGGAATTTGAATGGGGTAACGGAAACTACATAACTCTGGTTGTCATAGACTGTTCGGTTCTTCTGAAGATAGGACGTTGCGCCTGAAATATAAGGGTTTTATCATATTTTCCGCATTCTCAGAAGCTTTCTAATTTCTCTTTTTTTTTACATACCTATATGCGTATGTGTGTTGTGTGCGCGCGTCTGTGTGTGTACATAGATATATATATACATATATGTACATGTGTGTCAGTGCGAGTGTGTGTGCGTACATATATATATATATACATTATATATATATATATACATATATATACATATATATATAATATAATATATATATAAATATTATATATTATAATCAAAAAAGGGTAATGACATAGATTACTACCAGTGGCCCAGCGCAAAAGACGAATTAGTCATTAGACAAAATATTATTCATATAGAAATATAATTAAGGGCTCCTAAATAATGATGCCAAGTGCTAGGGACACAAAAAAGGGATAAATTCATCGAGAGTGAAAACCAAAAACATTTACCATTAACGATACATCCCGGACTGATCAGTTTCTACCTCTTTCTAGCAAAACAGACGCCTTTGTTAAATCGAGAAGCAGAGAGCGTTAGACCATGTGTTCTAAACAGCTTGTAAAACTTAACTTTTCAAACCTCTGCGCAGACGCAAAATCTATGCCGGGAAAAAATTTTACGAACAAATCTATCAAGTAATATGTGAATAAATCAAAAAAGCGTAATAACATAGATTACTACCAGTGGCCGAGCACAAAAGACGAATTAGTCATCAGACAAAATATATATATATATATATATATATATATATATATATATATATAGATAAAACGGTAAGATAACAAAAGAAAGAAAGAGACCTCAATATTATGTAAATAGAGGAAATTTATCTATACAATACTCGGTAGTCAAGATAAAACTCTGAGTTTCAGATGCCGAAGTGGAAATCCACAACACCATCTCTTCGGTTATCTGGCTATTTGAAAACGTTATGAAAAAATACCGTTAAAAATGAAGGGAAATTACTCTGTTATAACTCTGCTTTGCCTGCGTACTTATACATCGCTCGCATTTTTCGTCATAAAAATTATATAAAAATACATAAAAATATATAAAAATATATAAAAATATATAACATATTGTAACATATTGTATAGATATATATATATATATATATATATATATATATATATATATACTAGTGGGACCTGTAGAAATTCTGCATTACGAAAAAGATTAAGGGAAGCTATTTAAGGAGGAAAGGATGATTTGTATTTTTATTTTCATTTTGCTAAGTTATTTCACTTCCGGTCACAATAATATATATTAAGGCTTTAAAATTTTCCTCTGCTAGGCACTTTATTTTTCTCTCTCAACAGACTTTTTAACCATTTAATTCCCCTCTTCACGTCTTTAACATTTCTCTCCTTCTCTTCACCTCTCACTTCCACTAACCACGTGAGTGTCAGCATAATGCATCGGCTGGCTGTCTGCTCTCTCTCGCTCTATCTCTCTCTCCCCTCTCTCTCTCACTCTCTCTCTCTCTTTTCTCAATGTAACTGTCTCCGCTGTCCATCGCTCTCTATCTGTCTTTTTTTAACCTTACTACCCGAACTGAATATTGTATCCAAAGCATACCTCTTTCTCTTTGCTTTTCCCATCTCTACCCTACAGCACGTCGTTAACACTCCTCTCACACTCCCTCATTTCTCTCGTCCTCTTTTCTGTCAGCGTCCTTTAATCACGTTCTACACCTTTCTCTACTTCTTCCTTACTTCCTTTCTTTCTACTCATATTCCTCTCCTCTCTCTTTCATTTTTACTCCACCTCTCACTCGCTCCTCCCCCTCTCTAACTCAAGTACAATGGGTGAACGAACAAGCATTATATATATATATATATATATATATTATATATAGAGAGAGAGAGAGAGAGAGAGAGAGAGAGAAAGACAGACAGAGAGGGAAAGAGAGAACTTCTTTCAGTTTCCGCCTACTTACTTCACCTAAAAGGCTTTGGTCGGCCCAAGGCTATAGTAGAAGACTTTTATCCAAGATCTCGTGCAGTGGGACTGGACACGGAACCATGTGGTTGTTAAGCAAGCTTCTTACCACACAGCCACACCTGCACCACAATGTTCCTTCACCTTTTCCCTCTACGGTTTGTTTACATCTTCCTTCGTTCTGCCATTTTCGGGTCTCCAGTCACTTAGGACATTTTCATTTTCTTTTGTGTTACCCTTATTCGTCTGGCTGGTGGTCGCTCGACTTTTTATTGATGAGTGGCTGTGTGGTAAGTACATTGCTTACCAACCACATGGTTCCGGGTTCAATTCCACTGCGTGGCACCTTGAGCAAGTGTCTTCTAGTGTTGCCTCGGGCTTACCAAAGTCTTACGAGTGGATTTGGTAGACGGAAACTGGAAGAAGCCCGTCGTATATATGTATATATGCATGTGTGTATATGTTTGTGTGTCTGTGTTTGTCCCCCCCCACCAACATAGATTGACGACTGATGCTGGTGTGTTTACGTCCTCGTAACTTAGCGGTTCAGCTAAATCGAACGCTAGAATAAGTACTAGGCTTTCAAAGAATAAGTCCTGGGGTCGATTTGCTTGACTAAAGGCGGTGCTCCAGCTTGGCCGCAACACAATGACTGAAACAAGTAAAACAAAAAAGGTGTGTATATATATGTGTATATATATATATATATATATATATATATATATATATTGATAAAACGGTAAGATAACAAAGAAAGAAAGAGACCTCAATATTATGTATAGAGGAAATTTATCTATACAATATGTTACATTACTCGGTAGTCAAATAAAACTCTGAGTTTCAGATGCCGAAGTGGAAATCCACAACCACCATCTCTTCGGTTTCTGGCTATTTGAAAACGTTATGAAAAAATACCGTTAAAAATGAAGGGAAATTACTCTGTTATAACTCTGCTTTGCTGCGTACTTATACATCGCTCGCATTTTTCGTCATAAAAATTATATAAAAATACATAAAAATATATAAAATATATAAATTATATTTTTATATATTTTATATATTTTATATATTTTATATATTTTTATGTATTTTTATATAATTTTTATGACGAAAATGCGAGCGATGTTAAGTACGCAGGCAAGCAGAGTTTAAAACAGAGTAATTTTCCTTCATTTTTAACGGTATTTTTTCATAACGTTTTCAATAGCCAGATACGAAGAGATGGTGCTGTGGATTTCCACTTCGGCATCTGAAACTCAGAGTTTTAAAATCTTTATCTTGACTACCGAGTAATGTAACGATTGTATAGATATATATATAATATATATATATATATATAGAGGGCATAATTATACATACATGCCAGGAGGCATTATATATACCTGCCAAACGCTAAGAGGGACAATCAGTCATTTCTACCAAAAATATTACTAATCCCACCGAATGCAATTTTTCAAAGTAAGACATTTAAAAATATATAGGCCTGTATCACAGTGATTTCATACTTACGTAATCATCAGCAGGCCTGAATGTATTATAAATAAACAACGACCCTGCCTCGCTTAAGCCGAACAGCTAACTGATCAACAATTTCTTTATTACAATTATAAAAATTAATACATAGAAAGGACGAATACAGGACATACATACATACAAGAAAATTTAAGAGAATCGATTAAAAAAAGTTTCGTTTGTATTCGTTATAAGTAATAGTTTTTGCGTAACTAGTGTTACAAACACTTGTAGCTGACCTTTGTGATTATACTCGAGCTTTCACACCCCGGCAATTGTTGAGGCCCTGCAGCTTCCACTTCCTCTCTCTCCTCCATGGTCAAGCTGGCCTTCTCGTACCCACCTTTCTTTCCACTTCCTTCCATCTATTCGCATACACTCCCCGCGGCAGGGTCCTCCTCTCCAGTCCCATCTTGCTTCTCAGATGATATCTGAAGTAGGTGAGCAAGCCGGGCCCGGAGACAAATGACCCTGTCGCGGTTCCTTCCATTCTCGTTCTCCACATGCATTCCTTTACCACTGCAACCGTGCAGTGAAAACATGCCTCACCTTCCTTCGAGAGTCCAGTTGGCGGTATCATCTTAATCATAGACTCAGCCGACAGCTGTACTCGTCCCAGATGCGATAACACGTGTTCTGCGTAACTTATCAAGTCGTTCAACTTCCGACAATGAAAAAAGCGTGCTGAACGGTTTCATCGTCCAGCCCGCATCTTTGACACGTCGGTGGCACTGGAACTCCGTGCCGTGATAACTTTTCGCGAACAGGTAAAGCATTCCTGTAGCACTGCCAAGCCAGGGATCTTTGGAAATTATCCAAATACCCCGACCTGAACGTTTTCTTAAACAGATTGGCAAGCTGGTTTTCATCAAACCCCAGAGCCCCTCCTAGGACGTCATCGTTTTTACCTTCTACCAGCCCTCTATAAAATACCGAGGTGGTATTTCCGCAGCCGGCCTTGCCCGCCTTGGGATCAGCGTGAGTGCCTGTCGGCACTCCTTTTGCCATGGAGTCAGATTGCATCTTCTGATGTAACCGGGTTTAAAATTAACTAAGGAGGCCGGTCTCGGAAAAAATCCCTCTGCCAACGGACTCCACACCTTATCACCTTCCAGGTGGTGCCAGAGATGTCTTAGTCTCAACGCATGTCTGCGCATCATTAACCAAGGCATCCCTACCCCACCCTTTAACGGTTCTTGACAGCACACGGAGCGTCTCACAAGTGGCTTTCCTCCTTTCCACAAAAAGCGGAAGAGGGCTCGTTCCAACTTGTTAAGCCATGAGTCGGGGCAAGGGACGACGGTCAGGCGGTAGGTGATTACGGATGCAATAAACATCTGCGCCACCTCCGCCCTTCCTTTCAAGGACAGAGACCTTCCGGACCAGGTCCGTATTATGGCCTCCACCTTGCCCGTCACCTCGCTCCAGTTCTTCTCCGTTTGGGAGTCCGGTCCAAACCAGACTCCCAGCAACTTAACAGGGCCATCCGTCCAGTGTCCCACAACACTGGACAATATCGGCTTGTTCCTCCAGGTGCCGAGGCGCAAGCCGACCGATTTGTCCCTGTTAACCTTTGCTCCTGCCACCGCCTCGTATCCTCTGATAGCCTCCTCTACACCAGGTAGTTGGGCCTCCTTGGACACGATGAGGGTGATGTCATCCGCATAGGCAGTGACCGACCTCCCACCTCCGATTCCATCTGAGTTACTCCCCAGCCTCTCCAACCTTCGCAGTAGTGGCTCGAGAGCCAATACGTACAAAAGTGGTGACAAGGGGCACCCCTGACGTACTGAACATTCGATCGAAAACGGTTCTGTTAGGTAACCGTTTATCTGGACGGTGGACTTGATGCCGCTGTACATAGCGGAGATCCACCCGCGGAATTCGGGACCCAGTCCGGTCGCTTCGAGGACCGCCGCCAGGTACCCATGGTCTACCCTATCGAAGGCTTTACTTTGGTCCAAGTGGACCATTACCCCACCTTTGCCGGTTACTTTACCCACCCTATCTAAGGTGTAGCGTATAAGGTGAAGGTTGTCCTGGATCGACCTGCCTGGAATTGCACATGTCTGTGCTCTCCCTACAAGTTTCTCCACGACAACCGTCAACCTTTTTGCTAACACCTTGGCCAAAATCTTTAACTCTACATTAAGTAGAGTTATGGGCCTGTAGTTACTAATCATATCCCCTTTGCTCGGGTCTTTCTGGATTAGCGTCACCACTCCCGGCTTACAGAACTGGGAATTCTCCCGTTCTGCTGCCAGTTCGTGTAGACGCCTGCCAGTATTCCCCAACAAATCCGGCATATTTTGGTAAAACTCGTAGGGCAGACCATCCAGCCCCGGCGATTTCTCCCCGGCGCACTCGGCCAGCACTTCCCTTATTTCCGCGGGAGTGATCGCTCCCTCACAGCACTCCGCCTCACGCCCCGCGAGCCGCGGCCCGCCGGCCAGGAAGTCCCTTAAGGCACTCCCCCGGTCCAGCGGGCCACCACCCCCGAACGCGCGCGCGAAATGCTGGTGAAGAAACTTTTGCATCTCCTCCTGTCCATAGATCTTTTGTCCCTGTTCGCCAGTCAAATTTTATTGAGGCTCTGTTGCCTCTCTTACTCTCCACACGACGGGCCCATCCGGCTACGTTAACACCTTCTCGTTCCCGGCGCGCAGCTTAGCTCTGACTCTGCAACCTTCGTGTTTGGAGTCAAGGTGTCGGTACAATACCGTCCTTGCCGCCAGTACTCCGGATGCAGAGCCAGCTTCCATTGCCTCGTCTAGATTCTTAACTAAATCGCCCTCTAGACTAGCTCTATCTGTCCTTATCTGATTGCTAAATCTAACGGACTCTAATCGAATGGCTCTTTTGAGGGCGTGCCACCATCTATTGTTAATGACGGTGCCGCACAATGCCCTCTGAACTAACTCCTTAATCCGGGTACGGAAGTCTTCACAATTCAAAATAGCCTTGTTCAGCTTCCAGTACCCGGGTCCCTGTCTATGACACTTGTCTAATTGCACCTCACACGTCACAAACTTGTGATCCGAGTAAGGTACAATATGAAATTGTGGACAACTAAACGTATCCTTATCTCTTTTTTTTATTTATCCTATCTAGGTACGATCTGTGTGAGCCGTCGTAGTTACTCCACGTCCACTGTGGAACGCTCGGCTCATCCAGTCGGTAACGGTCCACTAGATCAAAGCTCTCCAGTAGACCCTTGAGGCTAGGATTCCCCTTCCTATTAGTTGAGCCAACACTGTCGATGTGCGCTTCAAGGACAGTGTTAAAGTCCCCTACTAGTATTACTGTTTTCGACGTCGCCAGAAAGGGCTCCAGGCTTCGAAAGAAACCCAACTGTCTACCCTCGTTCGGGGCGTAGACAGCTACCAACCTGAAGGACTGTTTACTTGCGTGAGTCACATCCAGGACAACCAGCCTGCCTTCTGGGTCCAGAAAGACAGTACTTACCTGCAGGTCCAAGCTCTTCCTGATGAAGACTGCCACGCCTCTTCCTCCTCCTCGGCTAGGAGAAATAAATTTCTCGAAACCATTTAGAAGAGGTGAGAACGCTTGGGTCTCGCTCATCTTGGACTCGGTTACGATAGCAACATCTATACCTTGTGTCGTGAGGTCGTTCAGGAAACAAATTTGTTTCCGTTTCGACCCCATTCCACGTATGTTTAGGCAGCCCAGCTTGGCCATTGTGAGCGAGGGAGAGAAATAACTATACTCACGTTTGTGAAAGGGAGCACGGCGGTCTAATTTTGCCTGCTTCCCTTTCTTCCGCTACTGCAGGGCTTTTGACCGGCGTTGCCACTGGGCTCTGGGTTGGTGTGGTTGCCGGGGTTATTGTTAGTTTTCCTTCTAACACCTCTTTGGTGACATCTCTTATTAGGCGGTTCTTCAGGTGTTCCTGAAGAACCTCCTCCTTCCATTCGTTCTCGCCTACCTTGGCGAAGCGCGCAATTGCTTTTCCATCTGAGGTTCTGCTATACAGCATGAACCTCGACAGTTTGCAGCATTTGTAAACTTTTTCGTTTTTTTCATCAAACGCAATTATTTTTTCGTTTTTCAATAAACATTTTTTAGGATCTTGTTTTACGGGGAGGGGTTTGGCAAACTGTTTTCCAATGAAAACAGTGCCATGGGGGTAGGGTTGGGGGATTTGCTTAATGTGTGTGTCTGTAGTGCTAGTTGTTTTTTTCCTTGTTTGGGGAGGGGAGTCCAGGGTATTTTCTTTTTTTCTTTTGTGCGTAACTTGGGTGTATTCCATCGGTTCTATTTGGTCTATTTTTGCTTCCGTATTTGTCTTGGTCGTTTTGTTGTTCTTCTTAGCTTCCTCTCCCTCCGCATTGGGTACACTTGGAGGGCCCGCATCTTCTGTTTTTTTTTCTGATGCAATTGGAACGGACGTGACCCTTTTCTCCACACTTGAAGCATCTGGGTCTTCGTCCTTCCACCGACACTCTCATGGACGTGCCATCCTCGTTAAAAATCCTGTCAGGCAGGCTCTCCAAGATCTTGTTCTCTGCCTGTACGAGGAGCTCCAGAGTCTGACCCCTCCAACGTACCGCTTCCTTCCTTCTCATTTGCAGTATGTTCATTTCGCGTTCTACATCATGTAAGACCGCCGCTGCTACCCACATGGTGTCGTATCCTCTGGGTATGTCTTCAACCGTTACCTTTGCGGTTCTCTTCCCCATATACGAGGGTAGCAGCATGATGTCGTCGTTTTTAAGGGTCAACGACGACACCTCCTTCGCCACCTCTGCCGTGTCAAAGTGTGCTTCGATCGTGGCACTTCGTGCACCTCTCACTATATGGCGAATTTTATCCCACACCGGGGCCAAGCATTTCTCAACGGTTTCGTTTTTTACTTCCATGATCTTTTTTTCTTAAAGTTGTACACTTTATAGATTACGATCTTTTCCTTAATTTCTTGCACCTTCGCTTGCGGCGGCACAAGCCTTATTTCTCCTCCTTCTAGTTTTACCAAATTCCTATATTCGTACAGTTGTTCAATCTTGAATTCTATCTCCAACATGGCGCCGCCCACCGCGGCCGAGAATGATTGCCTGGGTACTGGGTTTTCCTCTTTTTCACCTTTTCCCATCACGGGAAAGTCTTCCTTCGACGTTAGGTCGAACTCCATCTCTGAAGGTTACCTTTAAGTAACAAGATATGGTTAGAACAAAATTTTCTGCCCCGTAGGGCGAAAATTATCGTTTTACGACGGGTACTGTTCAGAACAGTTTACACAAACAATGATATTATAACTTCGAATTCTCTTAAATAGCAGCAGCAAATTTCTCACAACGCAAAACGCAACAAACTGCTCCGCAAATGACAGCTAACTGATCAACATCAACGAAGCACATGGGTGATTTATATATATTACATCCGGTGAATGGCAAACTTTTACAAAATTGCATTTCGGGAGAGGAAAAGTTTTTTCGGAATAAAAATTTTGCAATTAAGGACAACTACTTAATAAGGAAAACTTAACAAGAAATTGTCAGGTAGATAGCGTAAAAACTCATAAGAGAAAAAATTTCGAAAATAATTATTTCTTATTGAACATATTAATTTATATATAGGGCATAATTATACATCATGCCAGGAGGCATTATATATCCTGCCAAACGCTGATTGTCCCTCTTAGCGTTTGGCAGGTATATATAATGCCTCCTGCATGTATGTATAATTATGCCCTCTTTATATAAATTAATATGTTCAATAAGAAATAATTATTTTCGAAATTTTTTCTCTTATGAGGTTTTTACGCTATCTACCTGACAATTTCTTGTTAAGTTTTCCTTATTAAGTAGTTGTCCTTAATTGCAAAATTTTTATTCCGAAAAAACTTTTCCTCTCCCGAAATGCAATTTTGTAAAAGTTTGCCATTCACCCGGATGTAATATATATAAACTCACCCATGTGCTTCGTTGATGTTGATCAGTTAGCTGTTCGGCTTAAGCGAGGCAGGGTCGTTGTTTATTTATAATACATTCAGCCTGCTGATGATTACGTAAGTATGAAATCACTGTGATACAGGCCTATATTTTTAAATGTCTTACTTTGAAAAATTGCATTCGGTGGGATTAGTAATATTTTTGGTAGAAATGACTGATTGTCCCTCTTAGCGTTTGGCAGTATATATAATGCCTCCTGGCATGTATGTATATTATGCCCTCTATATATAATTAATATGTTCAATAAGAAATAATTATTTTCGAAATTTTTTCTCTTATGAGGTTTTTACGCTATCTACCTGACAATTCTTGTTAGTTTTCCTTTAAGTAGTTGTCCTTAATTGCAAAATATATATATATATATATATATATTATATATATATATATGTGTGTGTGTGTGTGTGTGTGTGTTGTGTGTGTGTTGTGTGTGTGTGTGTGTATATATATAAAACAATTGCAGCGTGGAATGTGTTTATAAGCCATTTAAGAAACACACAAAAAACCGTTCGATTCACTTCAACATTTAAATTTAATTTGTCAAATATTTCCGTCGCTTTCAGCCGCGACCTCTTCACTGACAAAACTTCGTGCTGCATCTGAGAAAGTAACAGTTAGTTCATGATATATATATGTACGTATGTATGTGTGTATTTATGTATGTATGTATGTATGTATGTATGTATGTATGTATGTATGTATGTATGTATGTATGTATGTATCTATGTATGTATGTATGTGTGTATGTATGTGCGTATATATGTATATGTGTACAAGTATGTATGTATGTGCGTATGTATGTATGTACATATGTGCGTATGTATGTATGTGTGTGCATGCATGTGCGCATGTATGTATGTCATCATCATCATGTCTCGGCTTCGCGAACGAAGATCAGGAAGGCTATCCACGTCGCGTGCATGCACGCTCATGACTGACAAGTCCGATATGGGAAAGGCAGGTCCGTGAGCAGTGTCCACAGACGAAGGTAACATCCGGTGTGGTGTCAGAGGCGGCTCGCGGCTTCCTCCTGCGTCTCTTGTCTTTAATTGCGTCTCTTCTTTGTTCCTCAAACTTGCTGACTGCGTTGAAGATCGTGTGGCGCCAGACATCACGGTCCGCAGCCAGGTCTGACCAGCATTGGTGGTTAATACGACATGCTGTTAGAGACTTCTTGAGGCAGTCTTTGTAGTGCTTCCTCGGAGCTCCTCTCACTCGGTGGCAGGTGGAGAGTTCGCCAAACAGGGCAATCTTAGGAAGGCGATGGTTCTCCATTCTGGAGACATGCCCTACCCATCGGAGGTGGGACTTCAGTAGCATGGCTTCAATACTGGGGATCTCGGCCCGCTCCAAGACTTCAATGTTTGTGACGAAGTCACTCCAGTGAATGTTGAGAATGGTGCGGAGACATCGCTGGTGGAAGCGCTCGAGGAGACGGATGTGACTGTGGTAACTGATCCAAGATTCTGAGCCGTAGAGAAGAGTGGTGAGAACCACGGCCCTGTAGACACTGATCTTTGCTTTGTTCTTCAGGCCACCATTGTGCCAAACACGTTTGTACAATTTGCCAAAGGAGCTATTTGCCTTGGAAAGTCTACTGTCAATTTCCATGTCGATCCTTGCATCGGATGAGATGATGCAGCCCAGGTAATGTAAACTGCTGTATTGATTTCAGTTCGATACAGCAAATAGTGATGTGGGGTGGGCAGTATTCCTCTTGGGGTGTAGGTTGGTGAAGTACTTCTGTCTTCTTGAGGCTGACCTCCAGGCCAAATTGCTGCGAGGCATCTGCAAAGCAGGACGTGATGCGCTGCAGAGCTCGCTCTGCGTGGGCGACAAGGACAGCGTCAACCTCTCCTGGGTCTTGGTGTGGGCTTGGAGGCGCCGTAGATTGAAGAGACTGCCATCCAGACGATACCTAACATACACCCCATCCTCATCCTCCATATCTTCAGCTGCATGCTTGATCATCATGCTGAAGAGAGTCGGTGCCAGAACGCAGCCATGCTTCACGCCGTTGGAAATGGGGAAGGGCTCCGACAGGTCAGCATTTCGTCTGATCTGACCACGCTAATTCTCGTGCAGCTGGATCACCATCTGTTGAAACTTGGTGGGACAGCCAAGTCGTTCCAGGATGAGCCATAATCCTGTCCTGCTCACTGTGTTAAATGCTTTTTTAAGGTCGACGAAAGTAGCATAGAGTCCCCTGTTTTGTTCTCGGCACTTCTCCTGGAGTTGGCGGAGGACGAACGCCATATCCGTTGTGCCTCTGTTGGCTCTGAAGAGAGGTTTTCTTCAGCGATGGTTGGTACTAGCCTATTGAGCAGGAACCTGGCGATGGAGAGTAGTGTGATTCCCCGGTAGTTGGAGCAGTCAGACTTTTCACCCTTGTTCTTGTACAGAGTTGTGATGACGGCGTTGCGAAGATCCTGTTGCAGCTTGCTCTGCTCCCAGCAGCAAACAAAAAAATCACGGAGCTTGTCATGGAGCATCGAACCTCCATTCTTCCAGATTTCTGGTGGGATGTCGTCAACTCCTGATGCTTTGCGACTCTTGAGTTGTCCTATGGCTTCAATCATTTCTTCGAGGGTGGGTGGTTTGTTGAGCTCCTCTTTGAGTGGAAGTTGAGGAATGCGAAGGATAGCAGCGTCCAGTACGGTACGGTTAGCACCGAAGAGGCTTTGGAAGTGCTCGGACCAGCGAGCGAGGATGGAGGTGTTATCGGTGAGGAGGTCCTGTCCATCTAAACTGCGTAGGGGACTCTGGACCAGTTGGATGGGGCCATACTCTGCTTTCAGAGCCTCATAGAAGCCTCTATAGTCTCCGAGGTCAGGTTCTCCACGCCAGGTGGTCCCACCACTCGTTCTGCATTTCTCTGAGTTTTTGCTGCAGGCTGCTGCATGCGCGTCGAAAGGTAGTTTTCTTTACAGGACAGGATGGCTGTGCGAGGTTGTTTTTCTTCTTTGTGTGCCCGAGAACTTCCATATATGTCTTAAGGATGGCTGATTTCAGGTTCTCCCACAAGGTGTCTGGGTTGGTGTCTTCAGTGCAGGGGGATGATTCGTCTAGTCTTTGCTGCAGGTTGGCTTGGAACTTGATTTTCACTTCCTCCTGGCACAAGCTGTCGACATTGAGTTTCTTTACAGGGTGACCTTTCTTCTTGGGTTTTGTTTGAACTGCAGTTTAAGCTTGCAGCAGACAAAGCGATGGTCGGTGTGGCACTCTGCACTGGGCATCACTCTTGTGTTAGACGTCTTTCAGGTCCCGCTGGCGCACAAGCACATAGTCAAGTAGATGCCAATGTTTGAACCGGGGATGCATCCAAGATTGTGTTGGTAATAGCAAGTTAGTGGCTCTGTGCAGAACTCGAGCAGGAGGTGCCCATTGTCATTACAACAACCAATGCCGTGTCTTCCAAGGACTCCTTTCCAAGCCTCAGAATTCCTCCTAACTCTGCGTTGATGTCGCCAAGGATAGCCCTTGTCATTTGCAGGGGTGTTTTCAAGAGTGTGCGCAGATCAGAATAGAAACTGTCTTTGTCCGCAGGATCTGCCAGTAGAGTTGGAGCGTAAACACTGAAGAGAGTGAGATGTTGTTTGCACTCTAGTGGTAGGCGCATGGATATGATGCGGTCCGAGTGGCCCGTGGGTAACGTTTCCAGTTTAGAGGTGATGGAATTCCTCACCATGAGTCCTACACCCGACACACGTTTTTCAGAAGAGGGTGTAGCCAGCGCCGCGTTCTTTGAGGCTGCCCACGTCAGCTAAGTGGACCTCGCTGAGAGCTGCTATGTCAATGTTGAGACGGGAGAGTTCATGAGCGATGAGAGCCGAACGACGTTCCGGGCGGCTGCTGTCAGCCTTGTCAAGCATGGTCCTGACATTCCAGCAGGTAACTTTCAACTCCTGCTTACTCTTCTTCGGTTTTGTTTCAATGTTTGTTCGAGCGCTCTGAAGATGACCGCGGTTAGTCAACTGGTATAGAGGAGACGAGCTTTGTTTCGGCGAACCTTTTCTACCGCCCCTCTCCATGTGGAGCAGACAGTGCTCTCCCTAAATAGGGCTGCCTGGTCGCTCAGGATGCTGCCGAGTGGTGTCGTCGCCTCCGGGTCGACAACCAGGCGACCAAAATCCTGAGCCGCCTACATGTAGGGCTGAGACTACGGCTTCCAGTGACATCTTCCACCGACTGCTTTCGCCCCTTTCCCATCGCTGCAGGGCTTTTAGGATGGCTGTTCACAGAACTTGGACATGTCCTTTGGCCTGCGCTAGGGAGATTTTTAAGGTGAAGTGCAGTGCGCGCAAACTGACCCCACCCTTTAAGCACGAGATTCATCTGCCATGGCCTAGCGAGCTCGAACGGTGAGAGCGAGATCCTCGGGCCGTAGGTTCGAAGTCGGAGTTACCCTCTCCTAGGAGGGTTTCCAACCACGGCTGACCATACCATCCAAACTATGGGGAAAGAGAGAAAAGGATCCATGGTTTTCAGTAGGCGTATACTACCCGGTTGCCTAGGCCGAAGTAGGGGGTTAGCTTAGGAGACCCCACCCGGAGCCTTTGACTAAAAAGTCTATCTACAAGGCAGCAGAGCGTTGGATGCCCGTTGACTACACTGTAGTTCTTCCACCCTTTGACAGGTCCTATTTTTTTGTTCTGCAGGGTGTCCAACAAACACCCGCCTCACCAAGCAAGCCTGGTGGGGTTGCCAGTTTAGTCGCCGACGACCCGACCATGTAACAGGTTGTACTGGACCACATGGTACCAGTAGCACTCAAGTGACCTGACACATAAAGATAAAGAAAAATTAACCTACAAGAATACCCGGATCTTTTCGGTTTGAACGACAGTTTTTTACATAATTTCTAGCTAACTAAAAAATTTTTAACTTTGTATACTGGTAGAATGTGTTTATAAAACATCTTTTTCTCTTGGCTTTATTGAGAAAATTCTATAGTTTGTAAGATATTTGTTTTTTTCTTCAATTTCTGCAATTTCAACCAATCGTTTACGTCCATTGAGGTAAAAAAATCATTCTGTGCCGTATGAATATGTCCCTCGTTTAAGAAACAGATTGGGTTTATTTACATTTGAGAAGAAAAAAAGATACTCTTCCTCCCAACCCTAACCCTAACTAACCCTAACCCTAAAACATATTGAAATGCAATAGATCGATACTAGGGTCATAATTATGGGTGACAATTTCATATGACACCGCTAGAAAAAACTGCCGTTCAAACCGAAAAGATCCGAATACCCATTCCAATTGTCAAAAGTGTGTGTGTGCGTGTGTGTGTGTGTGTGTGAGAGAGAGAGAGAGAGAGAGAAGCAGACAGAGAGAAATAATCAACAAAAACATTAAGTCGTTCGACAAGCAGAGAGGGAGAGTGAAGTGAGTAAGGAGCAATTTGAAAAACTAGCAGGCTTGTCTCTTACCGCCAGTTATCCTTAAAAATTGGTACCCCGATCTAAAAAATCTACAGCTTTCGTTTTTGAATTCGTATGCTGCTTCACGACGTTCAACTTCAGGATTGCTACTACATTATCATTCATCACAAGTGAAAAGCTAAGAATAATTTTTCTACGTTAAAGTTGTTCATTTTGTCAATGACTTCCAGAGCCTATAACTAAAGGCTTTCTTGCGGCTGAGACCTTTGTGGTTTTTCACACAAAAAACTTCACGGTTATTTCATCCTAACAACTTTTTGAACAGTTTCCTTCATGTTTTACGAGACGTCAGTTCATTCTTACACAGTGTCGTCTACTTGCTGAAAATAGCAGTAAAATGCTCGGTTACATTTCCGAATGTATCAATATGTATATATATATATATATATATATATATATACAATATGTTACATTACTCGGTAGTCAAGATAAAACTCTGAGTTTCAGATGCCGAAGTGGAAATCCACAACACCATCTCTTCGGTTATCTGGCTGTTTGAAAACGTTATGAAAAAATACCGTTAAATAAAGGGAAATTACTCTGTTATAACTCTGCTTGCCTGCGTACTTATACATCGCTCGCATTTTTCGTCATAAAAATTATATAAAAATACATAAAAAATATATAAAAAATATATAAAATATAAATTCTTCTTGGGACATAACATAGAAAGCATGTTCTATCTGTTTTCTTAGGGGACCAAAACGTAACAGAAACTTAGTCACATGTGCATGATCCGAAAAGCTCTGTCCTTGTATTTAGACATGTAGTAGGGTCTAAGCTGCTTTTCCAGATAAGCCATCTCTCCATGTCGCATAGACCGCACCTTCCGCTGCCGTTAGTGTAGGGCTACACATCTGGCCAAAATCTTCCATTGTATGTTATAATCGACACCTTTATCCTTAAAGACCAAATATGATTAGACAATTGTGTCGCTTTCTTTTGTTCCAGTGCCTAAAGCTCAAAGTGTGGTTATTGAACCTGGCCTTGAAATTACCCTCTGTCAGGCCCACGTATTTCTTCGTCGAAACGGTGGTCTTTAGTGGTTATAGAGTTTACGGTAGCTTCATATATGATGGTCTTGGACATGCAAGCTCCATTTAGCGGGCACATTCTTTATTCCTGCATGAACAGCTGTTTTCTTCTTGTGTTTTTTGTATGTTATGATTGATTATGTTTTTAAAATTGGTAGTTGAACTAAAACTAATTTTTAAATTGTGTCTATTGAAGAGTTTCCTATAAGTATGGTTAACTGAAAATGTCTATCTATCAGTGCTAGGAAATATTTACCTATATTGAAGGCCAGATGACCTTCCTATTTCTATTATTCCTTTTCTTTACTGTTGGGCTAGTGATAGGTGTATATTTTATTTTATCGCTAAAACCACTATCTTTTAAAGCCTTATTATAAACTGGGGCAACGCTATTGAAGATGTCCTCATCAGATGAGAGGCTAGAAATCCTCTTACTAATATTTTTAACTTAATGTTTGAATACTATAGGGGAATGGCATGAACCTACATTAATATAACTTAGTCTATCATTGGGCTTCCTATAAGGCTTATAAATATTCTTATTAAGATCTAAGGAAACGTCTAAGAAATTGACAACCGTCAAGTTAGTATCTATAGTTATACTAAGTCCGAAGTGCTTCATTAACTGGATAATATCCTTCCTAAAACGATCTTGTGCTGGTCCATTTGTATTAGCTGTTACGGCGAGGGCATCATCTTTGTAGATGGCGAAATGTACGTTAGGGAATGTCTTACCTAAGGTATCTAGGAGAAAAAGTCCAATTAGATCACAGATGCCTGCCCCATCATATGAACCCATGCTCACATCGAAAGCGCCTCTGTGTCGGTGTTTTTTACCCACTTTGCGTCCTCACTGAAAAGTAAGGTCTTTCTAGCATGGAAATTATTTCCTTATCATGGTACTAATTTCTATGAAGTCACTAGCGAAGATGAGGGCTTTATCTAGCAGTTCTTTAGAGATAGAGGCATAAAAATCAACAATATCGAATTGTGTAACCTCCCTTTTTTCTTATTCTTAATAGCTTTAAACAGTCTACGACTTCTATACTATTGGACCATTGTACTAGCCTAGTATCGGTCTTAATTTTCGTATTTATTTTATCTAAAATTTCTTTGCTAATAATCCCAAGTTCTGACTTGGCTGGGTTGATAAGCCTACATTTAGGGTTGGAAAGGAAGTTTCTTTATGATCTTTAATAGTAATAAAGCCTCTTTTTGGGGAAGGGCTTCTATTTTTTTATCTAATTTAAGTTAGTGGCGATGACGCTAGCTTCTTTATTGATTTCGTTATATGTCTGTGCCCTAGCCTTAGTATAATTATTAATGATGCTGTTGTGTAAGAGTTGTGTGTATTGCTGTTATCTACCAGGTATAAGTTCTTGGTTTTATCCGAAAAAAGTGCTTTTTTCTTGGAGCTCTTTATATGATTATATCTTTTTTCAATTTATGTTGGAAATCGTTAAAGACTTACGAAATTTTATTTTGCTCATAATTTTCAGCAGGTCCGCTTCGAAATCTTCCAAGCCTTTAATCCTGGGAGGGAATTTTTTGGATTTTATTCGATAGAAAATGTTTTTCCTGGGTGTCCGCTTCTGTATCAAAAAAAAGCCTTCTATCTCATACCTCTTAATTACATCAGTAATTTTTTGTAGAAGTTTCTTAGAGTAAAATTCCTTTGATGGGATCGGTATATTTTTCATAGAATAATCTATGTGATATGCATCCATATTAAATTCTTCTGTATGTGAGAGTCCTCAACCGATGTTAGGCAATAATCCAAAAAGGCCGTATTAGCTCTTAGTTGAGAATAACGTCGTCCGGGAGGTGATTTATTGATAAAACGGTAAGATAACAAAAGAAAGAAAGAGACCTCAATATTATGTAAATAGAGGAAATTTATCTATACAATATGTTACATTACTCGGTAGTCAAGATAAAACTCTGAGTTTCAGATGCCGAAGTGGAAATCCACAACACCATCTCTTCGGTTATCTGGCTATTTGAAAACGTTATGAAAAAATACCGTTAAATAAAGGGAAATTACTCTGTTATAACTCTGCTTGCCTGCGTACTTATACATCGCTCGCATTTTTCGTCATAAAAATTATATAAAAATACATAAAAAATATATAAAAAATATATAAAAATATTAAGATCAAGGTTGTAGAAAAGACAGGTAGGACTATCAAATCAGTATTATGTAGATCATATCCATTTGATAGATTCACATGTGGAAATAATTGTGCAGTATGTTCTACAAAGCCACATGTGAACTGCAAAACCAAAAGCATTGTATACCAAATTAAGTGCCAAGAAGGAGCTTGCCCGACTAACCCAGAGTCATACATAGGTGAGACTTCTAGGAGTATCAATGATAGGGTCAAAGAACACCTGGACAACTACATCGAAAAGAAACCAAACTCCATCTTCTATCAGCATGCTGTAGACTGCCACAAGGGCTCCTTAGGGAGACTTGAGTTAAACATCTTATCCACACATCCCACTGATGCAATGCTGAGACAGGTCACGGAAGCTGTCTGTATACAAGAATACAAACCCACTCTCAACCAAAAATCCGGATGGGGTAACATCCAGATTCCACATATATGAGTATGTGTAAATATATATATAATAATATATATATATATATATATATATATATATATATATCGGAGTAAACACATAAATGTGAAACAAGGTGGAAAAAGAGTACTCAAATACCAGTGGTAGAGTAATATGCTTTATTTTAAGCAGCAGAAAATTCAACAAAATCTGTTACTCTGAGTTTCTCGTTGCCGTTCATCAGACAGTTTTTAGCAAAACTGTCTGATGAACGGCAACGAGAAACTCAGAGTAACAGATTTTGTTGAATTTCTGCTGCTTAAAATAAAGTATATATATATATATATATATATTATATATATAATATATATATATATATATATTATATATGTATGCATGTAAAAAAAAGATTAAATAGAATAAAATAAAGCAAGTTTGAATTTTAACCGTTGTGCTGAAAAGAGTGTCATATACATGTATATATATAGTATATGTATATGTATAAGTATGTATAAATATAATATATATATAATATATATATATATATATATATATATATATATATATGTGTGTGTGTGCGTATATGTATATGTATATATATATATGTAGAGATGGATGAGCGTATATGTGTGTATACTTTAAGGTTATAAGTATATTTGTGAGTATGTGCAAGAGTCTATATGATTGTGTGTACTTGTGTATATGTATAAGGTTATATGTGCATATATGTATCTAAGACGTTGTATCCATTCAGAGCTAGACGATGGTGAGAGGGACAAACGCACACACACACACACATATGTATGTGTGTGTGTGTCTATATAAATGTATAAGTGTGTATATATACAACCTTCAACAAAGTAACAGTCATGTATACAACTTGAACTGACACATATCATTACATAAACATACGTTCACACGTACATACACATGTACACACACACAGACACGTCTACACACTCTCCTAAATACTCACATACATACGTAAATACATAAGTACATACATACATACATACATACATACATACATGCGTATAGGCATGCGCACATACATGTACACACATACATACATACGCATATACATACATACATACATTCATAAATACATACATGCATTCATACATACATGCATTCATACATACATACATACATACATACATACATACATACATACATACATACATACATACATACATACATACATACATGCATGGTGGCTGCCCCCTCGTTATCGAGTATGGCCATTGTACGAAACTTAATGTTGTTATCGTGCAATGCCTGTGCAAGAAGATACTTTTTTAAGTGAGGAAAGGCTTTGCATTGAGTCAATCCCACTCAATAAGCAA
>NC_043016.1:2691171-2693671 GCF_006345805.1 Octopus sinensis | reverse complement strand
ACTTACCAACTAGATTTCTGGTTCAGTTCCACTGCGTGGTCCCTTCGGTAAGTGTCTTCTACTATAACCTCTGGTCGACCAAAGCCTTATGAGTGTATTTAGTAGGCGGTAACCGACATAAACCCTTCGTACATATATGTGTTGTAGTGTGTGTGTGTGTGTGTGTGTGTGTGTGTGTGTGTGTGTGTGTGTGTGTGATTGTTTGTGCCCCTCCACTACTTAACAACTGCGAATTAGCGGTTCGATTAAGAAGTGATAGAATAAGTACCAGGCTTAAAGAAAATGAAAAACAACATAAGTACCGGGGTTGATTCCTTTTACTATAAGACTTTTCAAGGTGGTGCTACAGTATGGCCATAATCTAATGACTGAAGCAAGTAAGAAATAAAAGAAAGATCCACCTTAGTTTTTGACCGGTTGATTTGAATTTGCGCTTTACGGTGTAATGGTATATTCTTATTTTAAATGCGATTTTCTAATGAAATTATTATAACACTAGCACTATAGTGCTAGTGCATGCATATACAGCTGCGTGCGTGCGCACATACACGCGAGTACTGTCCAAATCTCCGACCAATCACATACAGCTAGCTGACATTCAATTGGCGTATCAAGTTTCTGGCATTTTGATTGGGTTTTGGATAGAAAATTCACAAAAAAGTCACTTAAATCATCAGCGACATTTGTCTTCGATACAATTTATTAGACCCTCACGAGCGTCAAATACCCATGCGGTCCAATCGATTGCATACATAGTTGTGATTCAGGTTCCCCGCCAAAAGCATGGTAAGACTTAGTGGAAACGAGTACTGCATATAATATTTACTGCAGTATCATTAAATTTATAAATTCATAATTGAGGGTGAAAATTAGATATTAATTTAATAATACCTTCAGTTTAACACCAAGTGGCTTAGCACATAAAAAACCACTTTTGGCGGGAAACCTGAATCACAACTATGTATGCAATCGATTGGACCGCATGGGTATTTGACGCTCGTGAGGGTCTAATAAATTGTATCGAAGACAAATGCCGCTGATGATTTATAGATAAATATGTGAGTATAATTGCATATTATATTAATAAAGAAACAATTGTTCGGCATTAATCTATCTTTTCGTTGTATTTCACTTTCCTTACGTTGAAGGTAATGTTATTTTTCTGGTGGGGAAACAACTTCGGGGCTATACCAGAATAAGAAGCTATTTTTAGCACTAGAGTTAACCACTTAGCGGTAACTCACCTATATTTATGTATAAAATTGTATTGTCTCCCTGGTTTTTATGTGCTAAGCCACTTGGTGTTAAACTGATGGTATTATTAAATTAATATCTAATTTTTCCCCCTCATTTATGAATTTATAAATTTAATGATGCTGCAGTAAATATTATATGCAGTATTCGTTTCCACTAAGTCTTACCATGCTTTTGGTGGGGAACCTGAATCACAACTATTATGCAACGATTGGACCGCATGGGTATTTGACGCTCGTGAGGGTCTAATAAATGGTATCGAAGACAAATGCCGCTAATGATTTATAGATAAATATGTGAGTATAATTGATATTATATTAATAAAGAAACAATTGTTCGGCATTAATCTATCTTTTCGTTGTATTTCACTTTCCTTACGTTGAAGGTAATGTTATTTCTTGGTGGAAACAACTTCGGTGGCTATACCAGAATAAGAAGCTATTTTTAGCACTAGAGTTAACCACTTAGCGGTAACTCACCTATATTTATGTATAAATTTGTATTGTCTCCCTGGTTTTTTATGTGCTAAGCCACTTGGTGTTAAACTGATGGTATTATTAAATTAATATCTAATTTTTCCCCCTCATTTATGAATTTATAAATTTAATGATGCTGCAGTAAATATTATATGCAGTATTCGTTTCCACTAAGTCTTACCATGCTTTTGGTGGGGAACCTGAATCACAACTATGTATGCAATCGATTGGACCGCATGGGTATTTGACGCTCGTGAGGGTCTAATAAATTGTATCGAAGACAAATGCCGCTAATGATTTATAGATAAATATGTGAGTATAATTGCATATTATATTAATAAAGAAACAATTGTTCGGCATTAATCTATCTTTTCGTTGTATTTCACTTTCCTTACGTTGAAGGTAATGTTATTTCTTGGTGGAAACAACTTCGGTGGCTATACCAGAATAAGGAGCTATTTTTAGCACTAGAGTTAACCACTTAGCGGTAACTGTCTTATATTTATATATATATATATATATTATATATATATATATATATATGTATGCATGTATGTATGTATGTATACATATGTACATGTTTTATATATATATATATATATATGTGTGTGTGTGTATACATATGATGTGGGTGGTTATAATCCGGCTGTTGGTCCATGATAAACTACTTTGATGATCAATGTTACTATCATCTCGGAGCTTTCTGCTAACATATCCATACATAGTCTTCTGCTCATACATGCTCGTCCTTTCATCTGATGATACGTTGC
>NC_043016.1:2646171-2678671 GCF_006345805.1 Octopus sinensis | reverse complement strand
TTAAGATTATTAAAAATGTATGCTACATCATTTTCTTTCTTTTCTTTTCGTTTCTTTTATTTTCTGGGTTTTTCTTTTTTTTTTAGGGAAACGAAAGAAATCAATTAAACTAGTTTCGGGTTCTGTTAAACCTTCAGAAAAGAGAGATTACCAGTTTTCTGTCCACAAAGACAATAGGAACTAACAGTTATTTATTGTGTATACAAGGTTCGATAAATCAAATTGGCCTGTTAATATGATAACAGTGCCGGTGTTGTGCAAGTCAATTAATTAATACTGTACTACATAGTATTTTATTTCTTGCTTTTTTTTTCTTTGCTTTTTTGTACGTATGTAATTTGAATTTTTTGCTCCATACAGGGGTCAAATTGGGCTGTAATAAAACATACACATACAAATATATATATATTCAAAGATACAAATACGCATATACATACAGAAAGGCAGACAGATATATACATTCATGCAGAAATATATACACGCATACATAAATACATACATATTACATATACACAACACACATATATATATACATATATGTGAATGTATAATCACACATGCATACATATATATATATATATATATATATATATATATATATATATAAAAGCACAAATACGTACATATACACACATACACACACGTACCTACATAGACATACATACATATACACATACATATATACACAGACACATACGTACGTACATATATATATGTATGTACATACATACACACATATGCCTGCGATATTTGGTGGCTGGAGAATTCAGTTAGCGTTTTCACTTTTTGATTCTTACTTTTTTGTTTTCCGTTTTCCGTTTTGCCTTTTCAAAACTCTTCCACGTTTTCTCTGTGTTGCCTTCTCAGTTCTTCGCGTTTCCTCTCCAATTTAATTTTTAGTTCGTAATGATGTGTGGTTCCTGCCTGATGAATATGTTTGAGGTATTTCTCGACATATGACACTGTTAGTAGCACGTAAAGACATGCATTGTGTTTATTAAATAATATTTATCCCTCACCAATGGAGTACTTTTGTTATTGATCTTACCATAACGGAACAGAACATTATGTATATATATATATAATATATATATATATATATATATATATATATTTGTAATATTATGTATAATATAACTGCTGTTGTGTAATGGTTTAATAAAGTATTGATGGGTATTATCTGATGGTTGATGATTGATTTAGGTATGTTTCTCCATTTTCTCATTTTGTATATATATAATATATATTATATATATATATATATATGTATGTATGTATGTATGCATGTATGTATGTATGCATGTATGTATATATGTACGTATGTATGTATATGTATGTATGTAGTATGTATGTATGTATGTATGTATGTATGTATGTATGTATGTATGTATGTATGTATGTATGAATGTATGTATGTATGTGTATGTATATGAGTGTGCAGGTACATACATACATACATGATGGCCGTCCACATGTGACCGAGGAAGACCATTGCTGACATTCAGGAACATTGTCCACTCTAGGACTAACATATTTTGCATTTGCGGATCCTCTTTCTATGGCGATGACAGGCATTGCTCTCCCAGTCCGTCTCCTGCATATCACAGGCCTCTAATGAGGACTTGACACAGTCCTTAAATCGCAGCTTTAGTTTCTGCTGTGGTCTCTTTCTACTAACAAGTTCCCCGTATAGCATCTGTTTAGGGATCCTGCTACCCATCATTTTAATAAGGTGCTCATTTCTCAAGTTATCAACTTTCCTCAGGATCTGTGTGTCTTGAGTTTTTAAAGTCCAGCTAAAATTAAGAATGTGTCTCAGACATCTCTGGTGAAAGCGTCCAAGGACCCTTACATGATGTTTGTAAAAGGTTCATGTCTCACGTGAGTAAAGGAGCGATGTCAGTACACATGCACGGTACACAGCGACTTTTGTTCTCCTTGCGATGCCATGTTGGGACCAGACAGGAGACTGAAGATACTGGAAGGAATCACTCGCTCTCTGCAGCTTGAAAGATATTTCATCATCCATTAGCAAGAATAGTTGTGTGTGCTGCCCAGGTAGACAAACTTATCTAGCTACTTTCAGTATTGTTCCTTCAACTAAGATAGCTAAATCCACATATAGATTTTCTGGTGCAGGCTGAAACATTACAACAGTCTTGTCCAGGCTAATGCTGAGTTCAAATGTCTTACAAGAAGCAGAAATATGGTTCATAAGTATTTGCATGTCATCCACTGTATGAGTGACCAAGTCACAGTCATCTGCATAAAGGAGGTCACGAATAAGAGACTAGAAAACTTTTGAATTGGCAGCAAATCGGTGCAGATTAAAGCGGTGGCCGGAAGATCGGTACCTGACAAAGAATCCCAGAGAGCTAACCTTAGCAAAGGCATGAGTAAAAGGAGCAGCAAAGTGCAAAGAAAAGGGAGCTGGGGCAAGGATGTCACCCCGTTTGACACCATTCTCTACAGGAATGGGTCCCGCCATGCCACCACCAACATTGACCCAAGCCTCCATCCCATCGAGAAATTATTTAATTATAGATACATAGCGGTCTGGACATCCAAGTTTGCCAAGTATTTTTCATAGCAGGGCCCTATTCGCAGATAGATCTTGGTTAAATCAATGAATACCTGGACAAGATCCATATTCTGCTCATAGCACTTCTCCTGTATCTGTCTCGCAGTGAAAATCATATCCATTGTCGCTCCACCAGATCGGAAGCCACACTGAGATTCAGGACACCATTTACGAGACACCCATTAAGGCGGGTAAAAAGAATATTTGCCAGAACCTTGTCAGTAGCTGATAGTAGAGCGAAACCTTTGTAGTTACCATACATTGTTCTAGCTCCTTTTCCTTTATAGAGAAGAATAATTGTATCCTTCCAGTCCATAGGCATTGCACCATCCCTCCAGACTACACTAATAAGTTCATGAATGGAATGTATGTACTCACCACCAAATCGCAAGACCTAAACACATATTTCATCTCTTCCAGGAGCCCTACCAAGATTAAATTTACTTATTACTGTCGTTATCTCATCTATTGAGGGCGAGGAGTCTAAGCAGCCAATTATAGGTCTTTGTTGCATTGTATCAGTCACTGTTTCATCCACAACTGACTCATGGGAGTTCAGAGAAGTGTTCAATCCAGCGATTTCTTATGATTCGGTAAATAAAGTAGAAGACTCCTTGGAAAGCAAGGGAGCTGATGCAGCTCATTTGCTTTCCAATGTGTCTTCTACTTTACAGAGCTTTAAGGCTCATAAACTTGCTTCATAAGACGAGAAAGCTTCTTGCTGTCATTTGCATCAGCAGCAGCCTGAACATCACGAGCAAGATCCTCCCACTCAGTGTTCTGCATCTTTCCGAGAGATTGTTGCAGTAGTGATTTTACACTGCTATAGTGGGCAAGTGATAGATTTTGCTGCACAGCTGAAAGTTCTCTGTGCAGCAATACGCTGTGGGCATGGTGCTTTACAACCAATAGTCACTGAAGTTCTGTATCTTTTTCATCAATCCAATCTCTGTATCTGGCAGTAGCATATTCCAATGCTTCAGAAGCACGTTGAAAATCTTCCCATACTGTAGTATTTTCAATGCTGGAGAAGCGAGCCTGAACATCTTTTCTCTGCACAGCATCATATATCTTGTGGATATTCAGACGCCGAGGTATGCTAACTTTCACCTCTTTCTTTCACTCTAATCATCATCCAGAACTTTGCTCGCTCCAGCATTTTGTGGTCTGTCCAGCATTCCGAGCTGTGAAAGGACTTGATATTACAAATGTCATACATGTCACGCTTGCGGATGATGACATAATCCAGCAAGTGCCAAACTTTAGATCTTGGATGCATCCACATTGTTTTGCGATCAACTTTGAGCACAAAATGGGTGTTTGCGATGTAAAGTCCATGTTTATCGCAAAGCTCCAGCAGCATGAGACCATTACTATTCATTTTCCCTACACCAAAACGTCCTAGAGAGTTCCATGTTTGCCAGTCTGATCCAACCCTGGCCTTGAAATACCCCAGTAAAATGACTTTATCAAAATTGGGGATTTTCCTATTTCTCTCAGCTGGGTATAAAGAATAGTTTTATCTTAATCACAACTAGTCAAAGTAGGTGCATAGGCACTTATTAGAGTTGCAAACCGCCCACTCCATTCAGGTCATTAGACGTCCATTTATAGAAACAGGAAGCTCCTCCAACTTCTTAAGGATATCAGATCGAAATGCAAAGCCTCTCTGCGTTCCTCCTTCTGCCTTCCCTTCCAAAGAAAGGTTTATCCACCTCTTACTTCCTCAAGCTGACCATCACCTTCGATACGAGTCCCTGAAAGTGCAGCTATATCAATGTTATAGCAGTTCAGCTCGCGAGCAACAAGCGCAGTGCGGCTTTCAGGCTTTCAGTCAGTCTTGTTCTCCAACTCTGTGCACACATTCCAACATGAAATGTTCAAGATCCATCCAGATATTTTTTTTAATGTCCTTTTGTTTTCCGAGCGCAGGGTGGACATCCGCCAGTCGCGCTAAACTGACCAGATATAGAAAGACAGGAAATTTTTGGTTCAGCTTTTCTAGAACCTTCCAGGCCTCCGAGTGAACAGTGCTCTCTCCAAATGGAGCTTCTCAGACACCCATGCAGTAACCGAATCCTATCGCTGGACTACCTGCGTGCTTCCTACCTATCAGGTATGCATGCTTCATTACCTTTCCATCGCCACAGGACTCCCGAATAAGGATGAAATAAATATATACTAAAAAAAAACATAAATATATACTAAAAATGAAAATACATATATATAGGACAAAAAAAGCAGCACATATCGAGCAGAGGTCAGCAATGCCTGTGCAGTTTAGGTCCAATAAGGCTTGCACGACACCTCATAGACCCTCTCCACTCTATTGAATTATTCAGAGACAAGCCAGAGCGAGATGTCTGATGCCGATATGAGTCGCAGGCTCAGGGACGTGGGAGCTCTATGATCTCTAGCACAAACTAAAGACCACCCAAATGTCCAATGCCATTCCCTGGTTGATGATGCGCAGGCATGCGCTGAGACTGCGACATCTCTGGAATTTCATCGACAACGGTGAACAGGTGTGGGCGCCGTTTGTGAGGCGCGCCTTCCCGCAGCTCGTCTCACTGACCGAACTGCAAACGTGGATCAAGAAGAGACCGAAACTGGGCGATTGGCACCGAGAGTGTCGCCAAGCTCTACAGCAGCTCTGCCGACCGGGGTCAAACTTGTGCAACTTCCAAACGACTAAAGCGTTCTATAGAGGACTAGTGGAGGGGAGGTCCGACGACACACTCGGGGCAAACCTGGGCGTCGACGAGAAATTCCTAACCCGCCTGTTCAGGACGACGTTCGGGCCGGGGCCTATAGATCTTAACTTCCAGAAATCCCTGGCTTGGCAGTGCTATCGAGACGCACTCACCTTTCGAGAGAAGGCACGGTTCGAAAACCATCAGCGGACCGACCTGCTCGAGATGCGGTCAGAGCGACGAAACCGTTCGCACGCACTCGTGCAGTGTCCAGATATTTCAGAGCTGTGGTCCTTCGTCGAACAGCTGTTGTCACGTGTAGGTCAGGCCTCGCCTATCGGCCGAGTCTATTGTGAATATTGTTCCACCACCTTCTTTAAACGGGAAGAGAAAACGGTTTTCGTTACGCTGATGGCTATGGCGAAAGAATGTGTGTGGTGGACGCGTTTGAAAGGACTGCAAACAAACACCTTCCTCTCTGGTCAGTCTCTCGTCAACTTTTTCAAGTACAACTTGAAAAGGAGGATGAGAATAGAGGAAGGCTTTGTCGAACGAATGTTTTAATAAAAAGTGGGTAAAAGTGCAAAAATGCTCAGTATGAAAACGACACTATTTTAAGCATAAATCTGTAACCAAAAGAGACAACGAGAAGTAAGCGACTTACTCATGTGTCTTTTTCGAACTGTCTGAGGACCTTGGTCTTTTTTGTAGGTTTTTCTTTCCAAGGCTACACCTAAACTGTGAACCTTATATAATATATATATAGTGCTTTTTTATACACACACAATCCACAGATCTCTATTGATCAAAGGTTTTTTTTTTTTTTTTTTTTTCTTGCCCACCCTCCACCTCGAAAAGAAAAAATTCTACATTGTATTTCGTCCATTTTTATTCTGTGGTTTAGCCCTGTGTGGCTACGATAAAAGTTATCTATCTACATCTATCTATCTATCTATCATCTCTCTTTTCTATCTATCTATCTATCTATCTATCTATCTATCTATCTATCTATCTATCTATCTATCTATCCATTTATATATCTACCTGTCTATCTATCTATCTATCTATCTATCTATCTATCTATCTATCTATCTATCTATCTATCTATCTTTCTATCTATCTATCTATCTATCCATTTATATATCTACCTGTTTATCTATCTATCTATCTATCTATCTGTCTGTCTATCTATCTATCTATCTATCTATCTATCTATCTATCTATCTATATATCTATCTTTCTATCTATCTATCTATCTATCCATTTATATATCTACCTGTCTATCTATCTATCTATCTATCTATCTATCTATCTATCTATCTATCTATCTATCTATCTATCTTTCTATCTATCTATCTATCTATCCATTTATATATCTACCCGTCTATCTATCTATCTATCTATCTATCTATCCATTTATATATCTACCTGTCTATCTATCTATCTATCTATCTATCTATCTATCTATCTATCTATCTATCTATCTATCTATCTATCTATCTATCTATCTATCTATCTATCTATTGACGGATGTGATGTCGTCTCAGCTCCGAAGGTAATCATTATTTTGACTATTTATAGGCCAATTTTTGTGTAGATCTTTGCAAATAAGGTGTGTAAGGCAACCAACTTTCATTTGAGTGCTTTTCCAGGGAGGAATTCGCCCCTAGGGGCAGTTTCGACCCCATTTCATTTCTATTATTTTCTTCTCGACATTAGAAAATGTCTAGAAATTTTATTGTTGAACGCTGGTCGCGTTCTTTTTTGGAACAACATTTTCCTAGTCTGGAAACGACAGAGAAAAAAAGAACGTTCGCACGGAAAATGCAAACGTGAAATTCGGTGAAAGGACCGCTGCAACCACGTGCGTTAACAGCCCTGTCACCACCGCCACCACCACCACTACACAACAACAACCAAGCACCACGAGACACAACTGCTACCACCACCACATCCACCACCACCACCCCACCACTACCACGACCAACATAAATGATAAAAATAAAACTGAAACGAAAACTATTGACAAAACACCAGCAACAACAAGAACAACAATAAAAATGAACTATCTAATAGTGAAGATGCCAATACAAAAAGTCAACAACAGTAAATTTCGCAGATATTCTTCGCCAGAAAAAGGAGATTGTTACATTCACACATGAAGAGCTCATAGAAACAAGAGCTCTCTTTACAACCCGTGGACAAGATTTAGTCCTGCATACACCTCAACATATAAAACAAGAAATAGAAAATAAGACAATTGTATATAAAATTATTAGAAAAAACAAAAACCAAATGAACAGATTACAAAAACTGATGTGGAAAATGTTTAAAAAACATAATGAAAGAAAAAGAGTATATAAACTGGGGTCCCCAGTTTAACACAGTAGTGGTCCGCTTCCCTAACCAGGAAGTGGCAAAAGCTCACTCTACTGAGTCTCTGGGAATGATGAAATCATCATGGTCCCTTATTATAAAAACCAGAGGGTGAGTAGAATTACTATCAGAAATGTACCCCCCGATATGCCGAACAAATGGATACAGGGGCAATCTGTTACCACTTGAAAAAGATCAATATTCTAGAAACAGCCGTGTACCTAAACGACAATTGGGGTGGAAAAACAGTAGTTGTGACCATCCAGATTGAGGGGGCTCTATCGAGAGCCTACCCGACAAGATATACTTGGAGAATGGGCAATGCCTATATGTTATGGCAGAAGGCAAAAAGCCTAGATGCTACAAATGTGGCAGCCCCGAACATTTGATTGCCAAGTGCGATCTGGTACAGAAAAAACAAGAAAGAACAATTCAGAAAACAAATAAAATCCCTTTGTTGCCAACACCAACACCAACACACTCAATTATGGAACAACGCCAAGAAAAACAACAAACCCCACAACATCACCAAGAAAAACAGTACCAACACAATCACCGTTGACGTCACACACCAATTAAACTTGTTGAATCTTCAAAAATCGACCCACACCCACACCCAGGACGACAATTAAAAGACAGAAACACTGACGAGAAGACAAATGCTACCCCTAACACCACAACAACACAAACACCGCACAAAACATCAACAATTTATACAAGCATACATAGTGATCCTGTTCTTTTTCCTCTACCCCATACTGATACCTTCGGACGACGAAAGTTCGACGGAATGGCAAATAGCCACAGGGGTAAAAGAAAAAGATCCAAAAATCCACCAAACAAGGATTAAAGCAGGAGATATCTCACTCAGCAGGACAACATTCCCCTAGACAATCAAAAAAGTAATGAACCCGTAAAACACACACACAACTAACTGCAATAGACACAGACAATAAAGAATTAATGGACTACATCAAATCTAACATGGTCGTCTGTGAAGATGATTTTAAGACAAACAATCATCCGCACACCACACCACCGAAACACATCAGAATTTTACACATAACACAAGCACAACACCACATACTGAAAACATTATTTCCGAATGCGGTAGGCGGTATCAACGATACCTGTCGAAAAAACTATACAAACACCTCATCAAAAACGATACAAAGAAGAAGAAGAAAAAAATGAAACTTTTAAAATGAGTAAGTGACCTCACTTCTTGCCTCTTGTCTCTTCTAATATAGTGTGTAAAACACAATTTTCGTAAATGTCAAGTATGCTTAAATTAGGTTGTGTGAATGCGCGTGGCTTGGCGTCGGCTTGGAAGCAAGGTTACCTTCTAAACGACATCAAGTCACTGGACGTGGATATAGTAGCTATCAGTGAAACCAGACTCAGTAAGCCGCGGGCCCTCGAGTCCATGTTTGGCAATCAATTTGACATTTATTTTTCTCCCTGTCTGCCGAACATGGGTGGTGGAGGTACTGCGGTGCTTTTTCGAAAGAGTCTAAAGGTAAAAGTAAGAGCAATATTCCTAGACCCGGAGGGTAGGCTGGTTGTCTTGGACGTGGATGGCAGAAATGGGTGTGCATTCCGTCTGATGGCAGTTTATGCACCGTCCTTAACGGGTCGGGCGGATTTCTTCAGACGTCTAGAGGTTTTCCTGGGTACGTCTAGACCTTTACTGTTAGTAGGGGATTGGAACGCTACCTTGGACACGCATCTAGATTATGTGGGAAGGGATAGGAATAGAAGGGGGTGTAAGAGCCTCAAAGACCTGCTCAGACGTTTCCATTTGTCTGACAGGTTCCGACTCGACCATCCGAACGTGCCAACGTGGACTTGGACAAACCGCGTCGGATCGTCGAGATCTTATCTAGATAGAATTCTATGCAGGACAGCGGATAGGGATAGTGTAGGATGTCCACAATTTAAAATAGTCAGCTACACAGATCACAAATTTGTTACGTGTACGCTCGACTTAGATAAAACACATAGGCAGGGTCCCGGTTACTGGAAACTGAACACGTCGCTGTTAGCGCGACAGGTTTACAGGAACCGGATTAGCGAGTTAATTAAGAGGGCGCTGACGGGAGCGGTCGTTAACAACCGCTGGTGGTACGCCCTGAAAATGGCAATAAAATCGGAATCAATTAGGTTTAGCAAGGAATTAGCGATAGAACGAAATAGAGTAGAGGGAGACTTAGTTAAGAAACTAGAAGAGGCACTTACCACTGGCAGCGCAACCAACGTGCTAGCTGCGAGGATGGCCCTCGACCAACACCTCAACGCCAAGCACGAAGGTTGCGTCGTCAGAGCTAAAATGCGTGCCTTAAGGAACGAAGGGATTGAAGCTGCGCGAGAGGCCCGGGTAGCGGAGGCGCAGCGTGGCAACAGATGAACCATTCGGTCTCTAATAGATCAACAGGGATGCAGTTTACTCGAGGCCTTTCAACAGCACTTTGCTCGACTGTTTGGTGCGAGTGGTGGGTCGGAACGAGGGATGGATTTCAGTGCCTACCTGACCGACCTGCCGCGGCTCTCGGCAAGAGAGGCGGAGTGTTGTGAAAGTCCCATCACAGCCGCTGACGTGTGGGATGCGATGGCGGGCTGCGCGAGGGATAAGTCGCCTGGATTGGATGGTTTACCCTACGAGCTGTATTGTCGAATGCCAGACTTGTTTGGCGACCTCTTGGCATCAGTCTACTGCAACTGGCAACAAAACGGGAGAATCCCCGGTTTCGTGAGCCGAGGTGCAGTGACGTTGCTGAAGAAAGACTCAAACAAGGGGAATTTTATAGATAATTTCAGGCCCATCACTCTGCTCAACGCAGATTTGAAAATTTTGGCCAAAGTAATAGCCGAGAGGTTGGCGCTTGTCATTGGTAAACTGGTCGACAGGGCGCAAACATGCGCCGTGCCGGGCAGAACCATACATGACAACCTCCATCTGATGCGCTACATTGTGGACAGGGTAGTTAAGGATCCTGGCATGGGTGGGGCGCTGATAAATTTGGATCAGTCTAAAGCCTTCGATAGGGTCGACCATCGGTACTTGGCGGCCGTCCTCAGGGCGGCTGGCTTCGGTCCCGTCTTCCGCGGTTGGATCGCTGCCTTGTATAGCGGCATCCGATTGGTGATTCGGGTAAACGGTCACCTGTCAAAACCGTTTGACATCACGCGTTCGGTCAGTCAGGGGTGTCCCCTGTCGGCGCTTCTGTATGTATTGACTCTCGAGCCGCTACTGCGGAAGCTGGCGACACTGAGGGGCATCCCACGGGAACTGGGTTGCGGGACGAGCGTGTCGGCATATGCGGACGATGTCACCGTCATAGTGTCGAGCTACCAGCACATCGAGCTGGTCGGCGAGACACTAAGAAAATATGAAACGGTGACGGGAGCAAAGATTAACCCGGAAAAGTCAGTGGGTTTGCTACTCGGCACCTGGAAAGCAAGCCCATGCCGTCCGACTGCGGCTCAGTAGTGGGACGCTGGACGGACGGACCGGTTAAATTGCTCGGGGTCTGGTTCAGTCCGGACCTCCAAATGGATAAGAACTGGGACGAGATCACGAGTAGAGTGGTCGCTCTCAGCCAAACATGGGCCGAGAGAAAGCTGTCTCTAAAAGGCCGGGCGGAGGTGGCGAACGCGTACATCGCATCCGTCATCGATTACCGCCTGACCGTCGTACCTTGTCCCGACGCCACCATCACCAAACTGGAACGCATACTCTTCCGCTTCCTGTGGAAGGGTGGCGTTCCGATGGTGAGGAAGTCCATTTGCTGTCAACATCCGTTGAATGGAGGACTGGGCATGCCGTGGTTGATGATGCGCAGGCATGCGCTGAGACTGCGACATCTCTGGAAATTCATCGACGACGGTGAACAGGTGTGGGCGCCGTTTGTGAGGCGCGACTTCCCGCAGCTCGTCTCACTGACCGAACTGCAAACGTGGATCAAAAAGAGACCGAAACTGGGCGATTGGCACCGAGAGTGTCGCCAAGCTCTACAGCAGCTCTGCCGACCGGGGTCAAACTTGTGCAACTTCCAAACGACTAAAGCGTTCTATAGAGGACTAGTGGAGGGGAGGTCCGACGACACACTCGGGGCAAACCTGGGCGTCGACGAGGAATTCCTAACCCGCCTGTTCAGGACGACGTTCGGGCCGGGGCCTATGGATAACTTCCAGAAATCCCTGGCTTGGCAGTGCTATCGAGACGCACTACCTGTTCGAGAGAAGAGCTACAGACACGGTTCGAAAACCATCACCGGACCGACCTGCCCGAGATGCGGTCAGAGCGACGAAACCGTTCTGCACGCACTCGTGCAGTGTCCAGATATTTCAGAGCTGTGGTCCTTCGTCGAACAGCTGTTGTCACGTGTAGGTCAGGCTCGCCTATCGGCCGAGTCTATCGTGAATATTGTTCCACCACCTTCCTTTAAACGGGAAGGGAAACGGTTTTCGTTACGCTGATGGCTATGGCGAAAGAATGTGTGTGGTGGACGCGTTTGAAAGGACTGCAAACAAACACCTTCCTCTCTGGTCAGTCTCTCGTCAACTTTTTCAAGTACCACTTGAAAAGGAGGATGAGAATAGAGAGGAAGGCTTTGTCGAACGAATGTTTTAATAAAAAGTGGGTAAAAGTGGCAAAAATGGTCAGTATGAAAGACGACACTATTTTAAGCATAAATCTGTAACCAAAAGAGACAACGAGAAGTAAGGCGACTTACTCATGTGTTCTTTTTCGAATTGCCTGAGGTGACCTTGGTCTTTTTTGTAGGTTTTTCTTTCCAAGACTACACCTAAACTGTGAACCTTATATATATATATATTGCTTTTTTATACACCACACAACCCACAGATCCCTATTGATCAAACGTTTTTTTTTTTTTTTTTTTTTCTTGCCCCACCCATCCCACCTCGAAAAGAAAAAATTCTACATTGTATTTCGTCCATTTTTATTCTGTGTTTAGCCCTGTGTGGCTACAATAAAAAGTTATCTATCTATCTATCTATCTATCTATCTATTTATCTATCTATCTATCTATCTATCTATCTATTTATTGACGGATGTGAATGTCGTTCAGCTCCGAAGGTAATCTTTATTTGACTATTTATAGGCCAATTTTTGTGTAGATTTTTGCAAATAAGGTGTGTAAGGCAACCAACTTTCATTTGAGTGCTTCTCCAAGGGAGGAATTCGCCCCTAGGGGCAGTTTCGACCCCATTTCATTTCTATTATTTTCTTCTCGACATTAGAAAATGTCTAGAAATTTTATTGTTGACGCTGGTCGCGTTCTTTTTTGGAACAACATTTTCCTAGTCTGGAAACGACAGAGAAAAAAAAGAACGTTCGCACGAAAAATGCCAACGTGAAATTCGGTGAAAGGAACGCTGCAACCACGTGCGTTAACAGCCCTGTCACCACCGCCACCACCACCAACACTAACAACAGCAACCACGAGACAACAACTGCTACCACCACCACCTCCACCACCACCACCACCACTACTACGACCAACATAAATGATAAAAATAAAACTGAAACGAAAACTATTGACAAAAACAACAGCAACAACAAGAACAACAATAAAAATGAACTATCTAATAGTGAAGATGCCAATACAATAAAGTCAACAACAGTAAATTTCGCAGATATTCTTCGCCAGAAAAAGGAGATTGTTACATTCACAAATGAAGAGCTCATAGAAACAAGAGCTCTCTTTACAACCCGTGGACAAGATTTAGTCCTGCATACACCTCAACATATAAAACAAGAAATAGAAAATAAGACAATTGTTTATAAAATTATTAGAAAAACAAAAAACCAAATGAACAGATTACAAAAACTGATGTGGAGAAATGTTTAAAAAACATAATGAAAGAAAAAGAGTATATAAACTGGGGTCCCCAGTTTAACACAGTAGTGGTCCGCTTCCCTAACCAGGAGTGGCAAAAGCTCACTCTACTGAGTCTCTGGGAAATGATGAAATCATCATGGTCCCTTATTATAAAAACAGAGGGTGAGTAGAATTACTATCAGAAATGTACCCCCCGATATGCCGAACAAATGGATAACAGGGGCAATCTGTTACCACTTGAAAAATCAATATTCTAGAAACAGCCGTGTACCTAATCGACAATTGGGGTGGAAAAACAGTAGTTGTGACCATCCAGATTGAGGGGGCCTCTATCGAGAGCCTACCCGACAAGATATACTTGGAGAATGGGCAATGCCTATATGTTATGGCAGAAGGCAAAAAGCCTAGATGCTACAAATGTGGCAGCCCCGAACATTTGATTGCCAAGTGCGATCTGGTACAGAAAAAACAAGAAGAACAATTCAGAAAACAATAAAATCCCTTTGTTGCCAACACCAACACCAACACACTCAATTATGGAACAACGCCAAGAAAAACAACAAACCCCAACAACATCACCAAGAAAAACAGTACAACACAATCACCGTTGACGTCACAACCAATTAAACTTGTTGAATCTTTAAAAAATCGACCCACACCCACACCCAGGACGACAATTAAAAGACAGAAACACTGACGAGAAGACAAATGCTACCCCTAACACCACAACAACACAAACACCGCACAAAACATCAACAATTTATACAAGCATACATAGTGATCCTGTTCTTTTTCCTCTACCCCATACTGATACGTCGGACGACGAAAGTTCGACGGAATGGCAAATAGCCACAGGGGTAAAAGAAAAAGATCAAAAAATCCACCAAACAAGGAATTAAAGCAGGGAGATATCTCACTCAGGACAACATTCCCCTAGACAATCAAAAAAGTAATGAACCCGTAAAACCACACACACAACTAACTGCAATAGACACAGACAATAAAGAATTAATGGACTACATCAAATCTAACATGGTCGTCTGTGAAGATGATTTTAAGAAGACAACAATCATCCGCACACCACACCACCGAAACACATCAGAATTTTACACATAACACAAGCACAACACCACATACTGAAAACATTATTTCCGAATGCGGTAGGCGGGTATCAACGATACCTGTCGAAAAAACTATACAAACACCTCATCAAAAACGATACAAAAGAAGAAGAAGAAAAAAATGAAACTTTTAAAATGAGTAAGTGACATCACTTCTTGCCTCTTGTCTCTTCTAATATAGCGTGTAAAACACAATTTTCGCAAATGTCAAGTATGCTTAAATTAGGTTGTGTGAATGCGCGTGGCTTGGCGTCGGCTTGGAAGCAAGGTTACCTTCTAAACGACATCAAGTCACTGGACGTGGATATAGTAGCTATCAGTGAAACCAGACTCAGTAAGCCGCGGGCCCTCGAGTCCATGTTTAGCAATCAATTTGACATTTATTTTTCTCCCTGTCTGCCGAACATGGGTGGTGGAGGTACTACTGCGGTGCTTTTTCGAAAGAGTCTAAAGGTAAAAGTAAGAGCAATATTCCTAGACCCGGAGGGTAGGCTGGTTGTCTTGGACGTGGATGGCAGAAATGGGTGTGCATTCCGTCTGATGGCAGTTTATGCACCGTCCTTAACGGGTCGGGCGGATTTCTTCAGACGTCTAGAGGTTTTCCTGGGTACGTCTAGACCTTTACTGTTAGTAGGGGATTGGAACGCTACCTTGGACACGCATCTAGATTATGTGGGAAGGGATAGGAATAGAAGGGGGTGTAGACAAACCGCGTCGGATCGTCGAGATCTTATCTAGATAGAATTCTATGCAGGACAGCGGATAGGGATAGTGTAGGATGTCCACAATTTAAAATAGTCAGCTACACAGATCACAAATTTGTTACGTGTACGCTCGACTTAGATAAAACATAGGCAGGGTCCCGGTTACTGGAAACTGAACACGTCGCTGTTAGCGCGACAGGTTTACAGGAACCGGATTAGCGAGTTAATTAAGAGGGCGCTGACGGGAGCGGTCGTTAACAACCGCTGGTGGTACGCCCTGAAAATGGCAATAAAATCGGAATCAATTAGGTTTAGCAAGATTAGCGATAGAACGAAATAGAGTAGAGGGAGACTTAGTTAAGAAACTAGAAGAGGCACTTACCACTGGCAGCGCAACCAACGTGCTAATCTGCGAGGATGGCCCTCGACCAACACCTCAACGCCAAGCACGAAGGTTGCGTCGTCAGAGCTAAAATGCGTGCCTTAAGGAACGAAGGGATTGAAGCTGCGCGAGAGGCCCGGTAGCGGAGGCGCAGCGTGGCAACAGATGAACCATTCGGTCTCTAATAGATCAACAGGGATGCAGTTTACTCGAGGCCTTTCATTCAACAGCACTTCGCTCGACTGTTTGGTGCGAGTGGTGGGTCGGAACGAGGGATGGATTTCAGTGCCTACCTGACCGACCTGCCGCGGCTCTCGGCAAGAGAGGCGGAGTGTTGTGAAAGTCCCATCACAGCCGCTGACGTGTGGGATGCGATGGCGGCTGCGCGAGGGATAAGTCGCCTGGATTGGATGGTTTACCCTACGAGCTGTATTGTCGAATGCCAGACTTGTTTGGCGACCTCTTGGCATCAGTCTACTGCAACTGGCAACAAAACGGGAGAATCCCCGTTTCGTGAGCCGAGGTGCAGTGACGTTGCTGAAGAAAGACTCAAACAAGGGGAATTTTATAGATAATTTCAGGCCCATCACTCTGCTCAACGCAGATTTGAAAATTTTGGCCAAAGTAATAGCCGAGAGTTTGCGCTTGTCATTGGTAAACTGGTCGACAGGGCGCAAACATGCGCCGTGCCGGGCAGAACCATACATGACAACCTCCATCTGATGCGCTACATTGTGGACAGGGTAGTTAAGGATCCTGGCATGGGTGGGGCGCTGATAAATTTGGATCAGTCTAAAGCCTTCGATAGGGTCGACCATCGGTACTTGGCGGCCGTCCTCAGGGCGGCTGGCTTCGGTCCCGTCTTCCGCGGTTGGATCGCTGCCTTGTATAGCGGCATCCGATTGGTGATTCGGGTGAACGGTCACCTTTCGAAACCGTTTGACATCACGCGTTCGGTCCGTCAGGGGTGTCCCCTGTCGGCGCTTCTGTATGTATTGACTCTCCAGCCGCTACTGCGGAAGCTGGCGACACTGAGGGGCATCCCACGGGAACTAGGTTGCGGGACGAGCGTGTCGGCATATGCGGACGATGTCACCGTCATAGTGTCGAGCTACCAGCACATCGAGCTGGTCGGCGAGACACTAAGAAAATATGAAACGGTGACGGGAGCAAAGATTAACCCGGAAAAGTCAGTGGGTTTGCTACTCGGCACCTGGAGAAGCAAGCCCATGCCGTCCGACTGCGGCTCAGTAGTGGGACGCTGGACGGACGGACCGGTTAAATTGCTCGGGGTCTGGTTCAGTCCGGACCTCCAAATGGATAAGAATTGGACGAGATCACGAGTAGAGTGGTCGCTCTCAGCCAAACATGGGCCGAGAGAAAGCTGTCTCTAAAAGGCTGGGCGGAGGTGGCGAACGCGTACATCGCATCCGTCATCGATTACCGCCTGACCGTCGTACCTTGTCCCGACGCCACCATCACCAAACTGGAACGCATACTCTTCCGCTTCCTGTGGAAGGGTGGCGTTCGGATGGTGAGGAAGTCCATTGTGTCAACACTTCGTTGATGGAGGACTGGGCATGCCGTGGTTGATGATGCGCAGGCATGCGCTGAGACTGCGACATCTCTGGAAATTCATCGACGACGGTGAACAGGTGTGGGCGCCGTTTGTGAGGCGCGACTTCCCGCAGCTCGTCTCACTGACCGAACTGCAAACGTGGATCAAAAAGAGACCGAAACTGGGCGATTGGCAGCTCTGCCGACCGGGGTCAAACTTGTGCAACTTCCAAACGACTAAAGCGTTCTATAGAGGACTAGTGGAGGGGAAGTCCGACGACACACTCGGGGCAAACCTGGGGGTCGACGAGGAATTCCTAACCCGCCTGTTCAGGACGACGTTCGGGCCGGGACCTATGGATAACTTCCAGAAATCCCTGGCTTGGCAGTGCTATCGAGACGCACTACCTGTTCGAGAGAAGAGCTACAGACACGGTTCGAAAACCATCACCGGACCGACCTGCCCGAGATGCGGTCAGAGCGACGAAACCGTTCTGCAGCACTCGTGCAGTGTCCAGATATTTCAGAGCTGTGGTCCTTCGTCGAACAGCTGTTGTCACGTGTAGGTCAGGCTCGCCTATCGGCCGAGTCTATCGTGAATATTGTTCCACCACCTTCCTTTAAACGGGAAGGGAAAACGGTTTTCGTTACGCTGATGGCTATGGCGAAAGAATGTGTGGTGGACGCGTTTGAAAGGACTGCAAACAAACACCTTCCTCTCTGGTCAGTCTCTCGTCAACTTTTTCAAGTACCACTTGAAAAGGAGGATGAGAATAGAGAGGAAGGCTTTGTCGAACGAATGTTTTAATAAAAAGTGGGTAAAAGTGGCAAAAATGGTCAGTATGAAAGACGACACTATTTTAAGCATAAATCTGTAACCAAAAGAGACAACGAGAAGTAAGGCGACTTACTCATGTGTTCTTTTTCGAATTGCCTGAGGTGACCTTGGTCTTTTTTGTAGGTTTTTCTTTCCAAGGCTACACCTAAACTGTGAACCTTATATATATATATATAGTGCTTTTTTATACACCACACAACCCACAGATCTCTATTGATCAAAGGTTTTTTTTTTTTTTTTTTTGCCTCACCCATCCCACCTCGAAAAGAAAAAATTCTACATTGTATTTCGTCCATTTTTATTCTGTGTTTAGCCCTGTGTGGATACAATAAAAAGTTACCTATCTATCTATCTATCTATCTATTTATCTATCTATCTGCCTATCTATCTATCAGTTTGTCTATCTATCTATCTCTCTTCCAAATATACGCTGCATCGTTCTCTAATCGCCATGACGTTCATTTTTCAACGTATCACCCAATATATACTTTCTCTCCTACCACTTCTCAGTATCTCATCATATTTTTCTTTTCCTCCTTCATCCCTCTTCTTTCCATCTCAGCCACATTTATTCATATCGAACGACAGATACACTTTTCTTGTTCATTTATTTTCAGCGTTATTGCGCATCCTTGCTTTCATCCACATCTCCGCATGCACGCTCGCACAGTCACACACACACACAAACACACACACACACACACACACACACTCGCGCAAACACAACAATATAGAACATAAGCTTATACATACACATGAATTCAAACGTACACGCTAAATACACACAATGCATACGCACATACAACATATAAATATCTTAAGTAGATATATAGACCATACGCGCACGCACACACACTTATGCACACGCATATACACAGACATATATACATACATACATAATACACACACATATATATATATATATATGAATGCATGCATGCATATATACATAACATATATACATATACTCACAGACCCACACAAACGAGAACACACTGATTCATACACACACAATTGGTCTACGTCTGAAAGAAGCCATATGGCACCAAACTGTTGCAGCTACAGCATGTACAATTATTGGCGGGTGGCGCGGGTGGCGCGGGTGGCGCGGGTGGCGCGGGTGGCGCGGGTGGCGCGGGTGGCGCGGGTGGCGCGGGTGGCGCGGTTGCTGCTAGGGACGCGTGCGTTGTCGTTCGGAGCTGATTCACGCAAACAGAACGAAACTGACAGACATCGTTAAAACAGATTCGGAGGGAACGTACAGCCTACCTTGCGGACACACATGCCTCCATTGTTCTGTAATTAACAGCGGACAACGCCTCGTGTTTCCTGCATACACATACACGCACCGACAAACACACCGTCACACAAACACGCGCATGCGTCAGCGCTACACCTCCACTACCGTGCAAACACGCATACACACATGCATTCGCACTTTTTCTTCCTAATGACCAGACATATGTAAACACCACGCACGCAAAACACACACACACACACACACACACACACATGCATATGTGCATATACATACACAAACGCACACAAATATATATATACATATATTATGCATTATATATATATGTGTGTATGTGCATTTGTATACAAGTATGTGTGATTTTTTTTTTTGTTATAGCAGGACAATGGATGTATAGAAGCAACCAGTCAACATAAACGTGACAGGTTGCAGCAATAAAAGTAGTGGTAGTGGTGGTGGTGGTGGTGGCGGCGGCGATGGTGGTGGTGGTGGTGGCGGTATTAGTAGTAGTAGTGGTGGTGGGTGTGGTACTAGTAGTAGTAGTTGTGGTGGTGGTGGTGGTAGTAGTAGTAGTAGTAGTAGTAGTAGTAGTAGTGGTGGTGGTGGTGGTGGGTGTGGTACTAGTAGTAGTAGTAGTGGTGGTGGTTGTGGTACTAGTAGTAGTAGTAGTAGTAGTGTTGGTGGTGGTGGTAGTAGTAGTAGTAGTGGTGGTGGTGGTGTGGTAGTAGTAGTGGTGTGGTGGTGGTGGTGGTAGTAGTAGTAGTGGTGGTGGTGGTAGTAGTAATAGTGGTGGTGGTGGTGGTAGTAGTAGTAAGTGTGGTGGTGGTGGTAGTAGTATAGTAGTGGTGGTGGTGGTGGTGGGTGTGGTACTAGTAGTAGTAGTAGTGTGTGGTTGTGGTACTAGTAGTAGTAGTAGTAGTAGTGGTGGTGGTGGTGGTGGTGGTAGTATTAGTAGTGGGGTGGTGGGGTAGTAGTGAGTGGTGGTGGTGGTGGTAGTAGTAGTAGTGGTGGTTGTGGTAGTAGTAGTAGTGGTGGTGGTGGTAGTAGTAGTGGTGGTGGGTGTGGTACTAGTAGTAGTAGTAGTGTGGGGGTTGTGGTACTAGTAGTAGTAGTAGTAGTAGTGGGGGTTGGGTGGTAGTAGTAGTAGTAGTGGTGGTGGTGGTGGTAGTAGTATGGTAGTGGTAGTGGTGGTGGTGTAGTAGTAGTAGTAGAAGTGGTGGTGGTGGGTGTGGTACTAGTAGTAGTAGTAGTGGTTGGTGGTGGTGGTGGTGGTAGTAGTAGTAGTAGTGTGGTGGTGGTGGTGGTGGTAGTAGTAGTAGTAGTGGTGGTGGTGGTGGTAGTAGTAGTGGTAGTGGTAGTGGTGGTGGTAGTAGTAGTAGTAGAAGTGGTGGTGGTGGGTGTGGTACTAGTAGTAGTAGTAGTGGTGGTGGTGGTGGTGGTGGTAGTAGTAGTAGTAGTAGTGGTGGTGGTGGTGGTGGGTGTGGTACTAGTAGTAGTAGTAGTGGTGGTGGTTGTGGTACTAGTAGTAGTAGTAGTAGTGGTGGTGGTGGTGGTAGTAGTAGTAGTGGTGGTGGTGATCACAGATCTCTTCTGCCGGTAGAGGACTTGAGTCTAAATTTTAACTATGATAACAGCGGCATAACTGCGGCTGTACGTGTGTTGTTAAGGGCGTAGCCTCACTATATCATATGACCTATTTGACAAATCAATAGGCGCTTAGAGCAGTTCTGATACATGCGACATGATAAGAGCCTATTCTCTCTTTTACTCTTTTACTCTTTTGCTCTTTTACTTGTTTCAGTCATTTGACTGCGGCCATGCTGGAGCACCGCCTTTAGTCGAGCAAATCGACCCCGGGACTTATTCTTTCTAAGCCCAATACTTATTCTATCGGTCACTTTTGCCGAACCGCTAAGTGACGGGGACGTAAACACACCAGCATCGGTTGTCAAGCAATGCTGGGGGGAAACACAGACACACAAACACATATATATATATACATATATACGACAGGTTTCTTTCAGTTTCCGTCTACCAAATCCACTCACAAGGCATTGGTCGGCCCGGGGCTATAGTAGAATACACTTGCCCAAGACTCCACGCAGTGGGACTGAACCCGGAACCATGTGGTTGGTAAGCAAGCTACTTACCACACAGCCACTCCTGCGCCTATGTTTGTATGCTTTTTCTCACGCAATCTTTTCAGACAAAGAGTGTAGGCTCAAAATGTCAAAGACTTTTCCATTCTTCCTGAGCGTTAAACTAATATACCTTCCTTTTGTTCCTTCACCTATCTTCGTCATTGTATTCTGTAAATTTGAACCATATATATGTGTGTGCGTGTGTGTGTGTATAATTATACATCATCATCATCATCATTTAACATCCGCTTTCCATGCTGGCATAAGTTGGACAGTTTGACCGAGGGCTGGCAAGCCAGGAGGCCGCACCAGGCTCCAATCTGATCTGGCCAGGTTTCTACAGCTCAATGCCCTTCCTAATGCCAATCACACCAAAAGTGTAGTGGGTGCCTTTTATATTCCATCAGCATGGGGGCCAGTCAGGCGGCACTGGCATTGGCCATGCTCAAATGGTGCTTTTATATGCATGCATGTATTGTCCACCACCACTGTTTGACAACTGGTGTTGGTTTATTTACATCCCTCAATAGAACAAGTTCCAGGCTTTAAAAAATAATCCGTGCCAGGGTTGATTTATTTGACTAAACCCTTCAAGTGGTGCCCAGCATGGCCACACTCCAAAGTCTGAAACAAGCAAGCAATAAAAGGCAACCCAGATAGAGTGGAATTAGTCACAATTCTTTGAAGCAACTTGAAACAGACTGAAATAAAATCTCTGTTATTTGAGCCAAACCAAAATAATAGGAGTAATCCTTTCTGTTATAAAGCACAAAACCTGAAATTTTATGAGAAGGGAGCTAGCAGATTACATTGACCCCAGTACTTAAATGGTACTTGTTTCATCGACCCTGAAAGGATGAAAGGCACCTATACACACAAACAACATCATCGACCATGGGTGCACCTAAGAAGTTCCCCTCCAGGGTACAGGTCTGGGCAGAAAGTCGCCTCACCAGCGAACGCAAAATTTAGGGTTGCTTTTATGGAAGATCAGCAGTCACCCGTGCATACCAGCCTCCACTCTCTAAGCCACCGATGGTATCCAAGGGAAAGGTAAAGGCCGATATGGCTTGGCACCAGTGACGTCACAACTCATTTCTACAGCTGAGTGAACTTGCTCAAGAACACAACACACAGCCAAGTCCAGGAATCAAACTCACAACCTCACGATCATAAGCTCGATGCTCTAACCACTGAGCCATGCGCCTTCACTCACCAAAACTAATAGACTAAAGAAGGCAGTGAGTATAGCAGTGACAGAGAATATGGGATTTGAAGTAAGATGACTACCGAGTAATGAAAGCAAATCAAACAGAAGAATGAGCAATGGACTATGATAGAAGAGGAGGAGGAAGAGGATTCTTGGAGAGAGAAAAAGAATACAGAGTGGATTGGTCAGTACTGGACAGAAGAAGAAAAGAACTAAAGAATCGGTGCAAATATGTGTTGAAACAAAAGCGTGGTATTGATTTCAAAGAGCTGGCGATGGTAACCAAAGAACTGTGTTTGCAACCTGAGAGAGTAAAAACCACTTGAGATGATTGGAGAATCAAAAAACAGACTCTTCAAAAAGGACGGAAAAGAGATTTTATCATCAGGAGATAAATTGGAATACAGACAAAGATGTATGTGTCTCCCAAATGTGGAAGAAGAGAGTGAAAGATTCTGGAATATGATACGGAGGGAAGGAGGAAACATGCACCACTAACGTAGAGTGGTTATGCAACATGAATGAAACTGAAGAAAATCCTTGGCAAAAGGACATTAAGATAAGAAAGGAGGATGTTTTGAGTGAGAGATCACAAAGAAATCCCAGGCAGGTTGACCAGAGGCAGGATTGTGTGAGAAAGGAACATGAAAGGGAAATCTGTTTATGTTAGTTAGTTAGTTAGTTAATTTGGCTCAAAAGCAAATAGCAAGGCCATGTAGGGGGGACATGGAGTTATGTACAGGGAGGGTGTTCATGCAAAGAGTTCAGGCCACTTGAAGTCAAGGGAGACTTTGAACAAAGCGGTCGTCGGCATCTTCACCATCTCGTCTGGCAGCTTGTTCCACGGATCCGCAACCCGGATGGAGAAAGCTCCTCTCCTTCGATTGAGATGAAATCGTCAGAGATTAAGCTTTTCGGAGTGACCCTGCAGCCGACGCTCTGGAGCAGGAGTGAAGAACAGCTCTTTCAAGAGGTTACACTTTCCGCTTATGATGATGTGAGCGAGAATGAGATCACCACGGTGGCGGCGTTTTTCTAGAGAATAAAGGTCGAGCGTCCTCAGCCTTTCTTCATAAGACAAATTTTTGAGACCATGAACCATGCGGGTAGCCAGCTTCTGGACTCTTTCGAGATGCTGTATGTCTTTATCTGGGTGAACCCATCATGTGGAAGCTGTGAACTGGAATTCTGGCAGATGAACTGTGCATTCATGGACCAGATTAATATTGTACTAGAAGAGCAAAAAGGGCACAAATAGAAGAACCAAGGACCAACTAATAATGGATAAGACAGGGCTGAAAAACTGTAAAAAGCGCAAAAACCAACTTAGGGACAGCATGGATATGATATCATTCGTCAATTGTGGAGTCTGGAGTGATTGAAAATATTTGGAATTGCACAGGAGTGGCTGTGTGGTAAGTAGCTTGCTAACCAACCACATGGTTCTGGGATCAGTCCCACTGCGTGGCATCTTGGGCAAATGTCTTCTGCTATAGCCCCGGGCCGACCAATGCCTTGTGAGTGGATTTGGTAGACGGAAACTGAAAGAAGCCTGTCGTATATATGTATATATATCTGTGTTTTTGTGTCTGTGTTTGTCCCCCTAGCATTGCTTGACAACCAATGCTGGTGTGTTTATGTCCCCGTTACTTAGTGGTTCGGCAAAAGAGACCGATAGAATAAGTACTGGGCTTACAAAAGAATAAGTCCCGGGGTCGAGTTGCTCGATTAAAGGCGGTGCTCCAGCCTGGCTGCAGTTAAATGACTGAAACAAGTAAAAGAGATAAAAGAGAATATTGTTAACCCATTCAAGAACAACTGAGCTCGCATCTGGGAGGCAAAAGCTTAGGTTTGTCAACATCAAACATGGAATATGCCAAGGAGATAGCTTGTCACCATTGCTTTTTGTATTGTGTGACACGACTGATTTTGAGAAACATGAAAGCTGGTTTTGAGGAAAGAAAAGACAAGATCTATCATCCTCTTTTTGTGGATGATCCAAAATTCTATGGAAAAGATGAAGAAAACCAGCTCAATTCATTGATTCTGGCAGTGTACTGCTTTAGCTTGGAATTTGGACTGAAAGACTGTGGATTGTTGATTCTTAAAAAAAAAGGTGAAGTCCAACAAATGGATGGCGTGAAGTTGTTGATGAAAGGAAGAAGTGAAGAGAACAGATAGGGAAGGATATTGGTACCGGGACATATTGGAAGTCAGTGAATTGATGGGAATCCAAATGAGTGAAGATATTCTCTTGAGGGTATTACAGAAGGCCGAAAATGATATTGAAACATAAATTGAATGGGAAGGATAAGTTGGAAGCAATAAATTCATGGTCAACTGTTCTCTTGCGATATAAAACCTGATGGCAAACAGAGGAACGATAATCCTTGGATAGGAAAACAAGAAGACAACACATAATAATTCCAACAGAAAAATGATGTTGATGGTCTACACCTTACAAGAAAGGAAAGCGGGTGAGAATTGGCAAGTTGCAAGAACTGTATTCAGATACAGGAAAACAATATTGCTTGCTATATAAAGAATGCCAAGGAAGAATTACCTGAAAAAGTGTCTCAAATGAAAGAGGAGGCAGTTAGTTACATCAATTGATTCCAGTATTTGGTTGGTATTTCAGGGACTACAAAATGACGAGAGATAAAACTGATGCTAGAGTGACTTACATTTACGCCTTAACCATCTCAACCAAATACTGCAAAACAGTCTTTCCACCACTCTTATTATTCTGCTAACCCTGTTGCCATTCTTAGAAGTAATTTCATACACAAGTAAAAAGCACTGGTGATGGTACCGTCTAAAAAGCAGTCTGTATCCTCTGTAAAATAGCTGGCGTTAGGAAGGGCATTCAACTGTGTCAAGTCAGATGACTGGATTCCGAGTTCGATTCCTGGCAGTGACCTGAATAATGATAATAATAATAATAATAAGTGCTCTAAATATTTTCAATGGAAAGGATGTCTCCTAAAACTCATTAATTTATTGGTTCTTAAGAACTGCACTTCTAGTGAGAGCATATCTGTAGCTTTTGTACAATTGTCGATATACGCACATTCTTTAGACGCAACATTGTTATTGTTCCATTTCAAACTGATGAGTGTAGTATTCCTTTTTCCAGCAAAGATTTGTCATTCTGCCTGCCTACCTGCCTGTCTGTCCGTCTGTTTGTCACTCTGTCTGTTTCTCTCTCTCTCTCTCTCTCTCTCTCTCTCTGTATATATATATATATATATATATATAATCTTATTAGTCTATCTATCGCTCACTCTATCTGTATTAATGATGACGATGGCCAACGCGAGAATATCGCCATTATTACACAATAAGGACTATACCTACCTAATCAGCTCAGTGAGTTAACCTCGATTGCTTATATAACATAAATTTACTTGCTGAACGCAGAAGCATATGTGACAGAAGAAATAAAGTAATACCGAGTTCATGTTCAAGTTTTTCTCTCTAACAGTCATACACAGAAAAATACATACATATATGTATATATGTATATGTGTGTGTATTATATACGAGGGGGCGTCAATAAGTAATGACCCTGACCCACTTCCCAAAGCAGTAGAGCAACGAAACTTGGAACAGTTATAGTCTTGTTCTACATAGGAACCACCCAGATTTACGCATTCTCCCAGCGTTTTGATGCAGCTCTGAAGACCGTTTTTGTAGAAGACCACAGCCATTTGGTCCTCCAACCACGACGTGACTTCAGAAATCAAGGGCATAATCTGGGGAACGCTTTCTTTCAAAAACAAATTTATGGCTGGGAGGAGAGGGAAAATAACAGAGGGTGCAAGGTCAGCAGATGGGGATCAGTTCATAGCCGCACGCCTGTGCTTCTGATCTGGCGACACGGGAGTTGTGGATCGGAGCGTTGTCCTGCAGGAGGAGGATGCCTTTGCTGATCTTGCCCGCCTCTTGATTTTGATAGCTTTTCTTTAATTTCCTCAAAAGTGAAGCATAATAGACTCCTGTATTGTGGGCACCCTTTGCCAGGAAATCTGTCTTCACTACTCCGTCCTGGTCCCAGAAGACTGTAAGCATGACCTTGCCAGCGGAGGGCTGCACCCTTGCCTTCTTTGGAGGAGGTAGTCACGGGCTTGCTTCTACTGCATTGACTGGGCTTTGGTCTCTAGATCATAGTGATGGACCCAGGTTTATCCATGCAATCAGTCTTTTGAAAAATTTTGACTCATCGTCTCGGCACATCTCCAAATTCATCCTCGAGCAATCGACGCGTTCTTGCTTCTGGAAAGGTGTGTGAGCAACCTGGAATCCATCTGGCAGACACCTTTTGCATATGCAAATGGTCATGAATGATAGTTTACACATACCCGGTACTTAATCTTGACCTCATGGGCTATTTGGCGAATAGTTATGCGTCGATCTTCCAAAATGGCCAGCATCAACTTGACAGACAGATGCCTCATCAATGCAGAAGGGGGCGACCAGATCTGGGAGCTGTTTCCACAGAGTTCCGACCATGTTTGAATTCACGATGCCCATCATTTTACAAGGTCATATGATGGGGCATCATCACCATAAGTTACTTTCATTTCATCAAAGTTCCGTTGCCTTGGTGCGTCCTTTCAAATACAAAACCGTATCACTGCTCGACACTCAACATGCTCCATTTCACACTTGACTCAGTTCAAACACCTGTAAATCGGAAACCACAATTAGTTCAGAGCTGTAATTTGCCACTTAATCGATAGAGATATAAATGATGCACATGCAAACAACTGCAAGTGGGTCAGAGGCATTACTTATTGAACGCCCCTCGTACAAGCAACAAAACTTCCGTAAACTATATAAAGCTTAAACAAGTTTAACCCTCACCAGACCTAGAATCTCAATGAAGGACAGCTTTGAAACAATAAGAGTACAAGATTTCGACACTTAAGCAGTATCATTCATTCCGACGATGTCAAAGGCATCAAAACCAAATACGCCGTTTGAAAATTTATCAACATGAAGTAGACACCAAACATTACTTCAATATATTCATTATAGATACTAAACACAAACACGAATATACAGAATTTACATATCACGTGAAATCATTACAAGTCATTTCACGAATTTGGATAATAGCCATTTAGAATTTGAACCTGAATTAGCGCAAGGATCTGACCGTGGGTGCCCCAAGCTATTTTCTTGCACACCTATGGCCGCAATAGGTTTGGGAAGATCATAGTTTCAAATGAAACTTCATCGCACAACTATGAAGTCTAAATACACTTTTGCGATGGAGAAAGGCTCTGTTAAGAGCTAATTTGTTTCACAAGTCTAGTTCATAGATTAATTTGAATTAATTGATATATTAACCAATGTGGTTAATATATCTACTAGACACGTGAAACGAATAAGCTTGTATCACCTCGATACAAAAAGAACAATTGAGTCGGCGAGCTGGCTGAAACGTTAGCGCGTCGAGCAAGATGCTTAGCGACACTTCGTCCGTCTTCGCGTTCTGAGTTCAAATTCCGCCGACGTTGACTTTGCTTCTCATGCCTTTAGGGGTCGACAAAAGAAGTATCAGCTGAACATTGAGATGGATGTAATCAATTATTTTTCTTTCTCCCAAAACACTGTCCTTGTGCAAGATTTGAAACTAATACCAAAAGAATAATTTTAAATTACCCTTCTATTTATTTCAGTGTTCATTATTTGTCCCTTCTATAATCTCTTACTAACACTTATTTTATGGTATAAATATATTTGTCGTATCTTGACCAAACAAGAAAAAAGCGAAAAAAAGCAAAGAAAGGAAAATCGTGAACATTTACCGCTAAACTTAATTTCTTTCTTCCAGTACAACTACATAAAAGCGGCATTTCATATGACTAAACATTAGATATTGTTTTTAAAACTGAGTCAATCAGACATAAATTAAAAAGTCTTTTTTTGTTTAGACTCGACGTAAGACAATTTGAAATTCAATAGAATATCCTTCATATCCATTTTTTAAAATATTTCTGTATATTATTACTGTACGTTATATTAAAAACAGTGTTGATATCGAGAAGAAAGTAGAATATGGTGGAATTTGAATAACGTATCCATAGATACAAAATGAATGCAAATATATTATTGCGGTTATTCCGATGAGCTGTCGGAACGTTTGTGCGCGTGAGTATGTGTGTGTATTTGTGTGCGCGTAGATATAATTCTCTCAGATTCAACATGATGTTAAAAGATAGCTATCTTTTGGTCTAAGGTTAAAATATATCCTAATTTATCCAATGGAAGCAAAACGTCCACCCAATCTCGCTTCACTATTTTTCATATTACACCTTCAATAATTAATAAGTCATTTCGCATTATCTAAAAGGTGTTTCTGTTCCAAACATCACTTTATAAATATATATAACATTAAGTAACATATGACTTTAGTTTGTTCAATATTCAAATGTAGAAAACAAAGCTTTGGCAGAGGAAGTCTAGCAATGATCATGTAATTTTATTATCCCTACAAAATGGGAAACTATTTTAAAGACAAAAATAGCTTAGCGACAGTTATATTCGATTCTTATAAATAATATATTTCCAAAGGCAAGACCTTTCGGATTTCAAAAGCACACTAAGTTTACATTGCAAATCCCAAATATAGGAATAGGTTCATCCAGAGGAATGAAGAAAATATATGAGCTAGGCATTAGATAATATATTTTAATAATCAAAGTAACTGCAAATAATAAAATAATTATTATTGATATTATATTTCCAAAAATATTTAATGTTAATTTAGTAGGTAAAGAAGTTATTGGTATCTTGGGGTTTGGTGACATGTCTCCTCAAATCTCAAGAATTATTACTAATTATTATTATTATTATTATTATTATTATTATTATTATTATTATTATTATTGAGTGAGAGAGCAGTGCATGCCATCAAAGTGACACTGGGGTAAAATATACGAAGCCCAGTATACCCATCATGACTACACGTCTGATAAGGGTACACTAGGCATTTGCATTACAACCATGTATGCGCGACATGGTGATCTCATATCAAGATAAACAGCACATGACCTTGCAGGAAGGGGCCCATTTAGAATTTTCTTCAGGTCGAGTAACCCCTCCCACTCGAAAGGTCCCTGAATAAGGGTTGTTTAAGGATGTTAACGAAACACCCATGTTTCCAGAGGTGAATTATTCAAACCCAAAGAATCCCTCTAAACACACGGCTATGATGCCCCCACTACTTCTGTTCGTGATCAGAGATGCACATATCGTCAGCCATTAAGGACATGCTCAACTGGTTACGGTCAAACAACTGAACAAGCAAATCTGTGGTATTGAGCAGAATATTTGCTGTAGCCCATCTTTTATACCAAGACAAAACAATGTACATGATAACACTTCCAATCAGTTAAGATCAGAAGCCACGGAGCCACTGCTGGTACTGAATCAGGGCATTTTTTATATTATATTATATATTATTATTATTATTATTATTTTGTTGTTGTGGTTGTTGTTGTTGTTGTTGTTTTTGTTTTCATCATCATCATCGTCGTCATCATCATCATCAACAACATCATTATATTATACGCATCGTGTCATCTTCATCAATATCATCAACAACAACAACAACATCAACATCGTTATATGCTCAACTTAAGATCAAGCAACTGACAACCAAACCTGTAACTACCTGATCAGTTCGGACCGTCTCTTACTAAGTCTCTTTTGGAGAAGATCCGATCCATTCATCCGATTGATTAGGTTGTCAGGTATTCTATCTGCTGACACCATACAGTGATGGTGACATACCACGGCTGCTGCTACGCAGACACACGCTGATTCTACACTGCCTGCAAATATATTTGTTCATGAAGAACGCATTTTCGCAGCTCGTTTCCAGAAATCTTTGGCCTGGTGGTGCTATATATTATGGGATTTAGGGCGGTGAACTGGCATATATATAGATAACTATAGGTATTGTTATACATACATTCGTGTGTGTGTGTGTGCGTGAGTATGTGTGCCCGCGTATTGCATGTAAGTATTTGTTTTCTATATTATCTACATCTCTTTTTCCCGTTTCTAAAGCCAAAGTCCTGAAATATATGTGGGAAAGGAAATTGCCGGTTCTGCTCTAAATAAAACGAACTTAAGGATTCCAATATGCACGACAATAAAAGAACTTAGGTTTTGCACTCTTGCCGTCATAAAGTCATCGAAATTATAAGCGAATGCTTTTTCATTATGTAATGACATTGTAAGGCGACAAGCTAGCAGAATCTTTACGGTGCCGGACAAAATGCTTAGCGACTTTTCGTCCGTCTTTACGTTCAAATTCCGCCTAGGTGCACTTTGCCTTTCATCTATTCGGGGTCGATAAAATAAGTACTAGTTTATCACTGAAGGTGATAAAATCGACTTACGCCCGCTGCCATACTTGGTGACCTTGTGGAAAATTAAACCCAATATGTAAAGTGCGCATGTTATAAAATGAAATTAAAATGAAACAATCAAAAAATTTAGTCGGTAAATGGGAAAATATCTTTTTTTAAATTATTAAATATTTTTATATCTAAATATTTTCTAATTGGTATTCCTAAAAATATTTATTACAATAAAAGAACTCATCAATTAAATATTACACATTAATTTAATTATCTCTGCATCTTATTTCAGGATTTAATCTTGGTTTCAAATTTTGGTAGAAGGCCAGAAATATCGTGAAGTTGGGGTAGCACGATTACATCGCCCGCCACCCCAGTGTTCAACTTACTTTATCGACTCCGAAAGGGACGAAAGTTAAAGTCGAAAATCAGTGTAATTTGAACTCAGAACGTTAAGACGAGCGAAATGCCGCAAAGCATTTTGCCCGGCAGGTAACCATTCCACCAGTTCACCACCTTATTTAGTTTCAATATTAATCTTTCAAAAGAAAAAAAAAACAGTCACTTTCAAATTCAGAACCGACAATCTCTCTTTCTCTTCCTCTTGCTCTCTCTCTCCCCTCTCTCTCTCTCTCTCTCTCTCCTCTCTCTCTCTCTATCTCTCTATCTATCTATCTATCTATCTATCTATCTATCTATCTCTCCCCTCCCTCTCCCCCTTTCTTTTTTCTCTTCCTGTTTTCCTAAAGCAGACGTGTACACATGCGCTCACCCCGAGAGACGATGAGCGATATGGCACACATTTTACTTAATATTTTGTTATACCTCATTGCAGCATTCAATATACGTACATACATACATGTGTGTGTGTGTGTGTGCATGTGTGTGTGTGTAATACGGAGTAAATATTCAAAAGTGAATATTTCTATAGATGTTATTATAGATGTTATTATTGCTTGTACGTAGATTCCACATTCTAGTTACCTCTATTTCCAGGTCTTTGTATTTTGAGAGTTTCTCCATTTCTTTTAGAGACACGTTGTCATCTGCCGGTATTGATACTCAATTAGAAAGCATTTTTTTTCTTCATGATCTCTGACAACTATATCTGGTCTGTTGGCCTTAATTTCTCTATCTGTGTGTATCGGCATATCCAGTGTATGGTTGCTTTCTCGTTTTTCTGTGACATTTTCGGGTGTGGTGCCTATACCATCTTTTTCTGTTGTTATTCCATAATTTGGCATAGCTTCCAATGTATGTAGGTTCCAACTCTGTCATGTCTGTGAATATATTCCTTCTTAGCCAAGACTGGGCAGCTAGAGATAATATGATTTATTGTTTCTTGTCCATCTCCACATATTCTGCAGTTACTTGTAATATTTCTTTTCATACAA
>NC_043016.1:2609321-2646071 GCF_006345805.1 Octopus sinensis | reverse complement strand
GGTCGTCGAGATCGTATCTAGATAGGATACTGTGTAAACAGTAGACAAGGATAACTTAGGAGGATGTCCACAATTCCACACAGTCAGCTACACGGATCACAAATTGGTGACGTGTACGCTAGACTTAGATAAGGCACATAGACAGGTCCTGGGTACTGGAAACTGAACGCCTCATTCCTGTCCAGACAAGTTTTCAGAGACCGGATTACCACACTAGTAAAGAGGGCTTTGACGGGAGCCATCATCAACAACAAATGGTGGTTTGCCCTCAAGAGAGCAGAAAAAGCAGAAGCGATTAGGTACAGCAAAGCACTAGCCATAGATAGAAATAGAGTAGAGGGTGAGCTAGTAAGAAGCTAGAAGAGGCAATTAGAAGCGGCATCGCATCCGACGTTTTGGCGGCGAGGTTGGCCCTCGACCAACACTTCAACGCCAAACACGAAGGATGTGCTGTCAGAGCTAAGATGCGTGCTCTAAGGAACGAAGGTGTTGGAGCCGCGAGAGAGGCCCGGGTGGCAGAGGCGCAACAGGGCAACAAAACCACCATTCGGTCATGGTAGATGAACAGGGGCGCGAATTGCTCGAGCCAAGTAAAATGTGTGAGGCCTTTCAGCAGCATTTTGCCCGACTGTACGGGACGAGTGGAGGGCAAGAATGTAGGGTGGACTCAGTGCCTACCTACATAGCCTGCCACGACTCTCGACAAGAAAGGCAGGGTGCTGCGAAGGTGCCATCACGGCGGCGGAAGTGCAGGAAGCGATAGCAGAATGCTCGAGGGACAAATCACCGGGCTTGGATGGTCTACCCTACGAGTTTTACAATTGTATGCCAGACTTGTTTGGAGACGTCTTGGCAGCGGTATACTGCAACTGGCAGCAAAACGGGAGCATACCCGGTTTTGTGAGTCGAGGAGCTGTAACTGCTGAAGAAAGATCCAAACAAGGGAAACATTATAGATAACTTTAGACCAATCACGCTGCTCAATGCAGACCTGAAAATTTGACAAAGGTGTTAGCCAAGAGGTTGGCGCTTGTCATCGAGAAATGGTCGACAACGCACAAACGTGCGCCGTGCCGGGCCGGACCATCCATGACAACCTCCATCTGATGCGCTACATCATAGACAGGGTAGTTAACGAACCTGGCAGGGTGGGGCCCTGATCAACTTGGATCAATCGAAAGCCTTTGATAGGGTAGACCATCGATACTTGGAGGCAGTCCTGAGAGCGGCTGGTTTCGGTCCCGTCTTCCGCGGCTGGATAGCTGCCTTGTACAGAGGCATCCGTTCGGTAATTCGCGTAAATGGACATCTATCGAGACCTTTCGACATTGCACGTTCGGTCCGTCAGGGATGTTCCCTCTCGGCGCTTCTATACGTATTGACTCTTGAGCCACTACTGAGGAAGCTGGCGACTGTAAGGGGCATCCCGCGAGAATTGGGATGCGGGACGAGCGTGTCTGCATACGCGGACGACGTCACCGTCATAGTGTCAAGCCACGAGCACATCGAGCGGGTCGGCGAGACACTGAAGACTACTACGAAGCGGTGACAGGAGCAAAAATCAACCGGGAAAAGTCAGTGGGCTTGCGGCTCGGCACCTGGAGAAGCAAGCCCATGCCGTCCACCAGTACCTCCGTCGTGGGACGCTGGACAGACGGCCCGGTTGAGTTGCTCGGGGTCTGGTTCGGTCCGGACCTCCAAATGGAGAAGAACTGGAACGAGATAACGAGTAGGGTGGTCACTCTCGCCCAGCAATGGGCCGAGAGGAAACTGTCCCTAAAGGTCGGGCGGAGGTGGTGAACGCGTACATCGCGTCCATCATCTACTACCGCCTGACCGTCGTACCTTGTCCCGACCTACCATCACAAACTAGAACGCATCCTCTTCCGCTTCTTGTGGAAAGGATGCGTCCCGATGGTCAGGCGATCCATTTGCTGTCAACACGCGTTAAAAAGGAGGCTGGGCATGCCGTGGTTGATGATGCGCAGACACGCGCTGAGACTGCGACATCTCTGGCTCTATGTAGACGACGGTGAACAGGTGTGGTCGCTGTTTGTGAGGCACGCATTCCCGCAACTTTCTCATGACCGAACTACAGTCGTGGATCAAAAAGAGGCCGAGGATGGGCGAATGGCACCGCGAGTGTCGCGTTGCTCTTCAAGCAACTCTGCCGTCCCGGGTCGACCTTGAGTGACTTCAACACAACCAAAGCATTCTATAGGGGATTAGTGGAGGGGAGGTACGACGACGAGCTCGGGGCAAACCTGGGCGTCGACGAGGAATACCTGACCCGCCTGTTTCAAACGACTTTCGGCCCGGGACCTATGGACAACTTCCAGAGATCCCTGGCCTGACGGTGCTACCGAGAAGCGCTACCCGTTCGGGATAAGCTCTATAGGCATGGCTCGAGAAACACGGGGCCGACCAGCCCGAGATGCGGGCAGAGCGACGAAACCGCTCTGCATGCAATCGTGCAGTGTCCAGCAATTTCCCACCTGGGCTTATGTCGAACGACTGCTGTCACGTGTGGGACGTGTCGGTTTATCAACCGAGTCTATCGTTAATATCGTCACGCCTCCTTCCTTCAAACGGGAAGGAAGAGCTATTTTTATCATACTTGTGGCTATGGCGAAAGAATGTATCTGGTGGACGCGCTGAAAGGATTAGAGACAAACACTTTCCTCTCTGGTCAATCTCTCATCAACTTCTTCAAGTATCACTTGAAGAGGAAAGTGAGAGTAGAGAGGCAAGTTTTGTCTAGTGAATGTTTTAAAAAAAGATGGGTGAATGTAGCAAGGATGGCACGTATGAATGACGAAGCCACCTTGACTATGATTCTATGAACCATATAAATTAATACAGAGAGTTGCTTACTTGCAAAAAAAAAAGAAGAAATATAACATGTGACTTCATTGACCGAGGATACCGTGGTCTTTTCCGTAGGCTTTTCTTTCCACGGGTAAACCTCACCTGTCCTCCCCTTTACACTTCATATTGACATTTCTGTGATAACGATCCCTATTGATCAATTTTTTCCTCTCCTCCTTTTTTTACCCCCCCCCTTTTTGTCATCTTTCTCTCCTTTTACGATCCCTTTTGATCGACCCCCCTTTTTTTATTTATTTATTTATTTTTTATTTTTTTATTTTTTTTTTATTTTTAATTATTTATTTATTTATTTATTTATTTTTTTACCTTCAAAAGAAAAGCTCTACCTTGTAATGTGTTCTATCTGTGTACAGCCCTGTGTGGCTAATAAAGAAACATATCTATCTATCTATCTATCTATCTCGATCGATAGTGTTCATTGTTGGATCGGCTCGTAAGTCAATCGCTTTTTTTATTGTGTATTTGCAAAAGTTTCGTTTCAAATTTTCGCGCACGGAGTGTGTAAGACACCCAGCCTTCGTCTGGGTGTGTTTTCCGGAGGGGATTTTGCCACTAGGGACAATTTCTGTATTGATTAGATATAAAAATGTTTGCTTCTATAGCTTGTTTTCTATAGCTTCTATAGCTTGTCGCCGAAGCATTCCTCATAACGCATAGACGCTTTTCCCTCTTTCTCTGTTGCATCCATTTGTTTACATTTTACATTTTTGGAGTTTTCAACTTTTCAATCGCCCAACTTTCGTTTGGGTGTTTTTTAAATGTAGAATTCGCTCCTAGGGGCATTTTCCTCAATTGATTTTTTATTTCTCGATAAAAAAAAATGTCCAGAAATTTTATCATAGAACAGTATTCTGCGATTTTTTCTAAGGAGGATTTTCCTGCTTTGGAAAAGACAGTCAACAAAGACGCTGCTACAAACAATGATAAGACTGTAATCAACACCACCACCACCAAAACCAAAACTATCACTGACACAACAACCGTTAACAACAAGAATGAAGTAAATATAAATATAAATGCCCATGATGTTTCACAAGATTTAATTATCTCACATATTGGTGAAGATATTATTAACATGAAAAAAGTACCAGTCCCTGAAAAAGCTACAAACACTACAACAACCAACAATAATTCTGATACAACAACAACAACAAAAACAACACACAACGAAACAACTGCCAGAAGAACTGTGAATTTCGCTGACACCCTGCGTCAAAAAAGAGTAATTGTACATTTCACAAATGAAGAGTTGGTGAGACAAGATTACTCTTCACAACTTCAGGACAAAATTTAATTCTACACAACACCACAGCATGTGAAAGAAGATATGGGGAAGAGAACAATTTTATATAGAATTATAAAAAAATCCAAAAAAACCCAAAACAGAACAGGTAACAAAAGCAGACATTGAAAAATGAGCCAAGTATATTATGAATATAAAACAATGCATAAACTGGGGTCCCTAGTTTAATACAGTGGTGGTCCGCTTCCATAATCAGGAAGAGGCAAAAGCTCACTCTACGGAGACATTACAAAATGAAGAACTCATCATGGTCCCATATTACATGGGACAAAGAGTGAGTAAGATAACAATAAAAAATGTCCCGCCCAAAATCACACCCAAATGGATAACATCGGCGATATGTTATCATTTAAAATCGATAAACATATTAGAAATCGCCGTGTTTAAAAATGATAATTGGAGTGGTAAATCGATAGAAGTGACCCTTCAAAACGATGGGTCTTCTATCGAGAACTTACCTAATATTATATATTTGGAAAATGGCGAAAGCCTGTATGTGGTAGCAGAAGGTAAAAAGCCAAGATACTACAGCCGTGGCACCCAGACCACTTAATTGCAAAGTGCGTTCTGGAACAGAAAAAACAAGAAAAAACAAATCAGAAAACAAATAAAAAACAACCTCTGCTACCAATACCACCAAACCCACAACTGATACAGGAATTATATAGAAATATGGAACAACAACAAACTAGCAAACAAGCCCCAACAGCATCACCAAGAAGGGAAACAGCACCAACAAAATTACCGTTGACGTCGCAACCAAATAAAGAAGTAAAACCACAACCAACATCAAAAGATAGACCAACACCAGCACCAAGGACGACAACTAAGAAAACAGATAACAGTGATGAGTAGATAAATTCTACCCCTAACACCACAACAACACAAACACTGCACAAAACAACAACACTTTCTACAAACATACATATAGATGCTAATGCTTTGCCTTTACCCCCTTCTGATTCGTCAGACTCTTCGTCCAACGACGAAAGTTCGACGGAATAGCAAATAGCCGCAGGGGGTGAAAGGAAAAGATAAAAAAACCCCACTAAACAAGCAAGTAAAGCAGGGAGATATTTAACTCCTGACAGCTCCCCCTTAGACAATCAAACCATCAATGACCCCGCAAAACCACACACACATCTAACAGCAATAGACACGGACAATAAAAAACTAATGGAATACATTGCATCTAACACAAACATCTGTGAAGATGACTTTAAAGTAAATAATCAACCACGCAGTACACCACCGAAACACATAAGAATTGTACACATAACACAAACACAGCACCACACACTGAAAACCATCTTTCCAAATGTGGTCGGGGGTTTCAAAAGTACTTGTCTAAAAAACTTTACAAACACCTCCTCAAAGTCATTTTAAAAGAAGAATAAACTCAAACTTTCGAAATGAGTAAGTGACCTTCCCTCTTGTCTCTTTCAGTGTAGTGTGTGAAACACAAATTTCTTAAAGATCAATTATGCTTAAATTAGGTTGTGTGAATGAGCGTGGCTTGGCGTCGGCTTGGAAGCAAGGTTACCTTCTAAACGACATCAAGTCACTGAACGTGGATATATAGTGAAAAAAGACTTAGCAAGCCGCGGGCCCTCGCATCCATGTTTGGCAATCAATTTAACGTTTATTTTTCTCCCTGTCTGCCGAACATGGGTGGTGGAGGTACCGCGGTGCTTTTTCGAAAGAGTCTAAATGTAAAAGTAAGAACAATATTCCTAGACCCGGAGGGTAGGCTGGTTGTCTTAGACATGGTTGGCAGAAAGGGGTGTGCATTCCGTCTGTGGCAGTTTATGCACCGTCTTTAACGGGTCGGGCAGATTTCTTCTGACGTTTAGAGGTTTTCCTGGGTACGTCTAGACCTTTACTATTAGTAGGGGATTGGAACGCTACCTTGGACACGCATCTAGATTATGTGGGAATGGATAGGAATAGAAGGGGGTGTAAGTGCCTGAAAGACCATCCGAACGTGCCAACGTGGACTTGGACAAACCGCGTAGGATCGTCGAGATCTTATCTAGATAGAATTCTATGCAGGACAGCAGATAGGGATAGTGTAGGATGTCCACAATTTAAAATTGTCAGCTACACAGATCACAAATTTGTGACGTGTACGCGCGACTTAGATAAGACACATAGACAGGGTCCCGGTTACTGGAAACTGAACATGTCGCTCTTAGCGGATTAGCGAGTTAATTAAGAGGGCGTTGGCGGGAGCCATCGTTAACAACCGCTGGTGGTTCGCTCTGAAAATGGCAATAAAATCGGTATCAATTAGGTTTAGCAAGGAATTAGCGTTAGATCGAAATAGAGTAGAGGGAGACTTGGTTAAGAAACTAGAAGAGGCACTTACCACTGGCAGCGCAACCAACGTGCTGGCTGCGAGGATGGCCCTCATCCAACACCTCAACACCAAACACGAAGGTTGCGTCGTCAGAGCTAAAATGCGTGCCTTAAGGAACGAAGGGATCGAAGCTGCGCGAGAGGCCCGGGAAGCGGAGACGCAACGTGGCAACAGAGTCTCGAATAGATCAACAGGGATGCAGTTTACTCGAACCCGAAGGATGTGTGAGGCCTTTCTACAACACTTTGCTCGACTGTTTGGTGCGAGTGGTGGGTCGGAACGCGGGATGGACTTATGTGCCTATCTGACCAACCTGCCGCGGCTCTCGGCAAGAGATGCGGAGTGTTGTGAAAGTCCCATCACAGCCACCGACGTCCGGGATGCGATGGCGGGCTGCGCGAGGGATAAGTCGCCTGGATTGGATGGTCTACCCTACGAGCTGTATTGTCAAATGCCACACTTGTTTGGCGACCTCTTGGCATCAATCTACTGCAACTGGCAGCAAAACGGGAGAATCCCTGGTTTCATGAGCCGAGGTGCAGTGACGTTGCTGAAGAAAGACCCAAACAAGGAGAATTTTATAGATAATTTCAGGCCCATCACTCTGGCCCCCAACGCAGATTTGAAAATTTTGGCCAAAGTAATAGCCGAAAGTTGGCGCTTGTCCTTGGTAAACTGGTCGATAGGGCGCAAACATGCGCCGTGCCAGCCAGAACCATACATGACAAACTCCATCTAATACGCTACATCGTGGACAGGGTAGTCAAGAATCCTTGCATGGGTGGGGCGCTGATCAATTTGGATCAGTCTAAAGCCTTCGATAAGATCGACCATCACTAATTGGAGGCTGTCCTTAAAGCGGCTTGCTTCGGTCCCGTCTTCCGCGGTTGCATCGCTGCCTTGTATAGCAGCATCCTATCGGTAATTCGGGTGAACGGTGACCTGTCGAAACCGTTTGACATCACGCGTTCGTTCCGTCAGGGTTGTCCCCTGTCGGCGCTTCTGTATGTATTGACTCTCGAGCCGCAACTGCGGAAGCTGGCGACACTGAGGGGCATCCCGCGGGAATTGGGTTACGGAACGAGCGTGTCGGCATATGCGGACAATGTCACCGTCATAGTGTTGAGCGAAAAGCACATCCAGATGATAGACGAAACACTAAAAGAATACGAAACAGTGACGGGAGCGAAAATTAACCCGGAAAAGTCAGTGGGTTTGCTACTCAGCACCTGGAGAAGCAAGCCCATACCGTCCAACTGCGACTCAGTAGTGGGACACTGGACCGACGAACCGGTTAAATTGCTCGGGGTTGTGTTCAGTCCGGACCTCAAAATGGATAAGAACTGGGACAAGATCATGAGTAGAGTGGTCGCTCTCAGCCAAACATGGGCCGAGAGAAAGCTGTCTCTAAAAGGCCGGGGCGGATGTGGCGAGCGCGTACATCGCATCCGTCATCGATTACCGCCTGACCGTCGTGCCTTGTCCCGATGCTACCATCACCAAACTGGAACGCATACTCTTCCGATTTCTGTGGAAGGTGGCGTTCCGATGGTGAGGCGGGCCATTTGCTGTCAACATCCGTTAAATGAAGGACTGGGCATGCCGTGGTTAATGATGCGCAGGCATGCGCTGAGACTGCGACATCTCTGGAACTTCATCGATGACGGTGAACAGGTGTGGGCGCCGTTTATGAGGCGCGCCTTCCCGCAGCTCGTTTCACTGACCGAACTGCAAACGTGGATCAAAAAGAGACCGAAACTGGGCGATTGGCACCGAGAATGTCGCCAAGCTCTACAGCAGCTCTGTCGCCCGGGATCAAACTTGTGCAGCTTACAAATGACTAAAGCGTTCTATAGAGGACTAGTGGAGGGGAGGTCCGACGACACACTCGGGGCAAACCTGGGCGTCGATGCGAAATTCCTAACCCACCTTTTCAGGACGACGTTCGGGCCGGGGCCTATGGATAACTTCCAGATTTCCCTGGCTTGGCAATGCTACGAGACGCATTACCTGTTCGAGAGAAGAGCTACAGGCACGTTTCGAAAACCATCACCGGGCAGACCTGCTCGAGATGCGGTCAGAACGACGAAACCGTTCTGCACGCACTCGTGCAGTGTCCACATATTTCAGAGCTGTGGACCTTCGTCGAACAGCTGTTGTCGCGTGTAGGACGGGCCCGCTTATCGGCCGAGTCTATCGTGAATATTGTTCCACCACTTTCCTTTACTCATGTGTTCATTTTCGAACTGTCTGAGGTGACCTTGGTCTTTTTTGTAGGTGTTTCTCTTCAAGGCTACAACTAAACTGTGAATAATAGCGATCCCCTGGCCCTCTTTTTGGGGGGGGGGGAACTTTACATATATTGCTTTTTATACACCACATAACCCACAGATCCCTATTGATCGAACGTTTTTCTTTGTGTGTCCCAGCCATCCCACCTCGAAAAGAAACACTCTACATTGTATTTCGTCGATTTTTCTGTGTTTAGCCCTGTGTGGCCACAATAAAAAGTTATCTATCTATCTATCTATCTATCTATCTATCTATCTATCTATCTATCTATCTATCTATCTATCTATCCATCTATCTATCTTATCTATCTATCTATCTATCTATCTATCTATCCATCTATCTATCCATCTATCTATCTTATCTATCTATCTATCTATCTATCTATCTATCTATCTATCTATCTATCTATCTATCTATCTATCTATCTATCTATCTTGTCACGCCTCCTTCCTTCAAACGGGAAGGAAGAGCTATTTTCATCATCCTTGTGGCTATGGCGAAAGAATGTATCTGGTGGACGCGTCTGAAAGGATTGGAGACAAACACTTTCCTCTCTGGTCAATCTCTCATCAACCTCTTCAAGTACCACTTGAAAAGGAAAGTGAGAGTAGAGAGGCAAGTTTTGTCTAGCGAATGTTTTAAAAAAAGATGGGTGAATGAAGCAAGGATGGCACGTATGAATGACGAAGCCACCTTGAACATAATCCTATGAACCCAGAAATTGAAAACAGAGGGTTACCCACTTGCAAACAAATGTGGTAACATATAACAATATTGACCAAGGTTACCGTGGTCTTTTTCGTAGGCTTTTCTTCCCACGGATAAACCTTACTTGCTTTCCCCTTTACACCATATATCATAACACTGTGATACACGATCCCTATTGATCGTTTTTTTTCCTCTTCCCCCTTTTTTTCCCCTTTTTTCTTCTTTTTTCATTTCTCTTTCCTTTTGTTCCTTTTCCTTTTCTTCTTTTTCTTTTTATTCCTTTTATTTTATTTAATTTTTTTTTGTTCTTTTCTTCCCTTTTACGATCCCTCTTGATCGAAAACCTACGCCACCCCTTTTTTTTTTGTTTTTTGTTCTCTTCATCCCCCAAAAGAAAAGCTCTACCTTGTAACTTGTCCCATCTGTGTGCGACCCTGTGTGGCCAATAAAGAAACTTATCTATCTATCTATCTACCTACCTATCTATTTACCCATCTCTATCTATCTATCTATCTATCTATCTATCTATCTATCTATCTATCTATCTATCTATCTATCTACCTATCTATCTATCTATCTATCTATCTATCTATCTATCTATCTATCTATCTATTTTGAAAAGGAAAGTGAGAGTAGAGAGGCAAGTTTTGTCTAGCGAATGTTTTAAAAAAAGATGGGTGAATGTAGCAAGGATGGCACGTATGAATGACGAAGCCACCTTGAGCATAATCCTATGAACCCAGAAATTGAAAACAGAGGGTTACGCACTTGCAAACAAATGTGGTAACATATAACAATATTGACCAAGGTTACCGTGGTCTTTTTCGTAGGCTTTTCTTCCCACGGATAAACCTTACTTGCTTTCCCCTTTACACCATATATCATAACACTGTGATACACGATCCCTATTGATCGTTCTTTTTTTTCCTCTTCCCCTTTTTTTCCCCTTTTTTCTTCTTTTTTCATTTCTCTTTCCTTTTGTTCCTTTTCCTTTTCTTTTTTTTTCTTTTTATTCTTTTTATTTTATTCAATTTTTTTTGTTTTTTTTGTTTTTGTTCTTTTCTTCCCTTTTACGATCCCTCTTGATCGAAAACCTACGCCACCCCCTTTTTTTTTCTTTTGTTTTTTGTTCTCTTCATCCCCCAAAAGAAAAGCTCTACCTTGTAACTTGTCCCATCTGTGTGCAGCCCTGTGTGGCCAATAAAGAAACTTATCTATCTATCTATCTATCTATCTATCTATCTATCTATCTATCTATCTATCTATCTATCTATCTATCTATCTATCTATCTATCTATCTACCTACCTACCTACCCATCTATCTATATATCTCGATTGATAGTACTCATTGACAGATCGAATCGTAAGTCAATTGCTTATTTTATTGTGTTTTTGAAAAGGGTTCGTTTCAAATTTTGCACAAGGAGTGTGTAAGACACCCAGCTTCCGTCTGGGTGGGTTTTCCGGGGGGGGGGGGGATTTTGCCCCTAGGGGAAATTTCAACCGTGGTTATATATCAAAATTTTTGCTTTCATAGCTTATTTTCACACAATCTCGACGAAGCGTTTATCATAACGCATAGCCGCTGTCCTCTCTCTCTGTTACATCCGTTGTTTACTTTTTATATTTTCGGAATTTTTCAACTTTCCAAACGCCAAACTTACGTTTAGTTTTTTTTTAAATGTAGAATTCGCATCGAGGGGCATTTTCATCAATTGATTTTTTATTTCTCGATAAAAAAATGTCGAGAAATTTTATCGTAGAACAGTATTCTGCGATTTTTTCTAAGGAGGATTTCCTGCTTTGGAAAAGACAGTCAACAAATACACTGCTACAAAGAAAGATAAAACTGAAATCAACACCACCACCACCACCACCAACACCAACACCAATGATAGAACTTATACTGACACAACAAACATTAACAACAACAACAATAACAACTACAAAAATGAAGTAAATATAAATGTCCAAAATGTAACGATATCTGCTGCCACGGCTGTCCCTTCTGCCACTGACACCCCCGCCAACACCCACAACAATAACAACAATAACAACAACAACATTTCTTTTCAGACCTTGTTTCCTCGAACACCATAAACTGAAGTAGAGAAACAAAAAACCGCGACCACCAAACGAATTGCCGAAAGCTGCTCAAACGCAGGAACAAATTATGCAAGTAATTTTCCACCCATTCCTACTTGCACAATCAAACATCAGACACCAAATACACCGAATTTTCCAACTGCAGCCAACAACAACATCACCACCAGCAACAACAATAACAAAACAACAACAAATTTCGCCGAGGCAATAAATGAAAAAAAGACAACAGTATCTTTTACAACACAACAGATAAAAGATACCAAAACTTTAATAACTAAAGAAAATGGCAAAGTAAAAATAAACATACCACAACAAATACTAGAAAATGAAAAAAAGAAAACCATTATATATAAAATAATCAACAAGAAGACAAAAAGTCCAGAGAAGGCAAACACTGACAAAATCGAAAAATGCTTGCAACCTGTTTGGAACTTCAAAGAATATGTGACCTGGTAGAACAAGTTTGCGCACATACAAGTAGCTTTCCACACTGAAGAGTTAGCAAAACGATTCTCAACGCTAACTCTTCATTCGAATGAACTCACTATGATACCTAGCTACCATGGACAGAGAGTAACTAAGGTCATATTAAACAATGTTCCACAAATAGCGGACACTCTATGGCTAACATCGGCCATATGTGTGGAAATGGACGATTTTAACATATTACAAACCACGGTCACTGAACACAAAAAACTGGGTGGGAAAAAGAGTAGAAATTCTGCTACACATCAACCAAGATGCCATCAACAAAATGCCCACCCAGATATACATATGAGAAGACCACAAGTTGTATGTGGTCGTCGAGAGCAGAAGACTACGCTGCTACATATGCGGCAGTGAGCAACATCTAAAAAAAGATTGCAAATCTGCCGCAAGAAAACAGCAGCAACAACAACAGCAGCCGGAAAAAAAACAAAAAAGCCAGCTTTATTACCCACACCACAGTTTGCACGAACAATAAAAGGTTCAGTCACAGAAAATCAACAAGAAACAAACCTACCCAATCAAACAACACCACCAACTGCACCAAGAACAAAAACAACATCAACAACAACAACCAAAGAGAAACCAACACCCAAACCAAGAACATCTACCAAAAAGACAAGCATCAAAAATGAAGAAACAATTACTACTCCAAATCCCCCCAAACACCACAACAATACCTACAATCAAACAAACACAAAATACCCACACCCCACCTCCAAAAACCTATACACCACACCCTAACGCTCACCAACAACAAAGTCAACACAGTCAAAAATAGACCCCCAATACTTTTCCCCTCCCACTCTCTGATTCCTCTGACATGTCATTAGATGAAGAAGACACAGAGGATTGGCAAATAGCCACAGAGGGGAGGAGAAAAAAGGGAAAAAAAGAATAGAAAAGCTAACAAACAAAACAGGAAGATTCACCACTCCCGAAACAAAAACATCCACAGAAAACGAACACATCAACACAAACACACTATCACCAAACCCCCCAACAATGTTGACGGCCATAAACACAAACAACCACGACCTAATGGAATACATTAGGTCAAACACCGACATAACTGAAAACGATACAAAAACAAATAACCACCCACGCACAACACCACCACGACACATTAAAATAATACACGTAACACAGAACACACACAGCACCATGAAATCTCTCTACCCTGATTCTGCTGAGAGATTTGAAAAATATTTATCAAAGAAACTTTATAAAAACCTCATGGGAGAAGACTGTGAGGAGAAAAACAAGGGACTTTCGGATAATAAGTAACATTTTCTCTCTCTCTGTACGTGGCTTGGGGTCGCCTTGGAAACAAGGCTACCTGTTAAACGACATCAAGTCACTAAATCTGCATATCATAGCCATCAGTGAGACCAGACTCCACAGCTCGCGGGCACTCCAGCACATGTTCGGCACACATTTCAACATTTATTTTCTCCGTTTTATGTCGACCGAGAATGGGCGGAGGTGGCACCGCGGTGCTTCTCCGGAAGAGTCTGGACCTCAAAGTAAGAACAATTTTCCTAGACCCGGAGTTTATGCACCGTCCTTAACAGGCCGACCAAATTGCTTTCGACGTCTAGAGTCTTTCATGGGAACGTCTCGTCCTTTACTTTTAGTGGGGGATTGGACAGCCACCCTGGACACGCATCTAGACTACGCGGGCAGAGATAGCAATAGGAGGGGATGCAAATGCCTCAAAGACCTGCTCAGACGTTTCCAACTGTCTGACAGGTACCGACTGGACCACCCGAATGTGCCAATGTGGACATCGAGTAACCGCATCGGGTCCTCCAGATCGTACTTAGATAGAGTATTCTGTAGGACAATAGATAAAAATAGTGTAGGTTGTCCACAATTTCATATAGTCAGTTACACGGTTCACAAGTTTGTGACTTGTACACTTGACTTAGATAAGACACATAGGCAGGGTCCTGGTTACTGGAAGCTGAACGCGTCTTTTACAGTACGGCAGGTTTACAGGGACCGGATCAGCACATTAGTTAAGAGAGCTTTGACGGGTACCATAATCAACAACAGATGGTGGTATGCCCTAAAAAAGCAATTAAAGCAGAATCAGTCAGGTACAGTAAAGCCCTAGCATTAGACCGAAATAGAATAGAGGGGGACTTACTTAAAGTTTTAGAAGAGGCATTTAGAACTGGCATCGCGTCCAACGTACTGGCAGCGAGGTTGGCTCTCGACCAACACATCAACGCCAAACACGAAGGATGCGTTGTCAGAGCTAGGATGCGTGCTCTGAGGAACGAATGAGTTGGAGCTGCCCAAGAAGCCCGAGTGGTGGAGACGCAACGAGGCAACAGATGAACAGGGGCGCGAATTGCTCGAGCCTAAAAGGATGTGTGAGGCTTTTCAACAACACTTCACCCACTTGTTTGGGAGAAGTGGTGGGTCAGAACGCAGAGTGGACTTTAGTGCCTACCTGCATGCTTTGCCACAACTCTCAGCAAGAGAAGTGGAGTCTTGTGAAAGGCCTATTACAGCTGCGGACGTACAGGATGCGATGGTAGGCTGCGCGAGAGACAAGTCACCAGGCTTGGATGGTCTGCCCTACAAACTTTATTGTCATATGCCAGACTTGTTTGGAGGCGTCTTGGCAGCTGTCTACTGCAACTAGAAGCAAAACGGGAGTATCCCTGCTTTTGTAAGGCGAGGAGCAGTGGTACTGATTAAGAAAGACCCAAACAAGGGGGACGTCATAGATAATTTCAGGCCCATCACTCTGCTCAACGCAGATTTGAAAATTTTGGCCAAGGTGTTAGCCGAGAGGTTGGCGCTTGTCATCAAGAAACTAATCGACAAGGCGCAAACATGGCCCGTGCCGGGTAGAAGTATTCATGACAACCTCCATCTGATGCGCTACATCATAGACAGGGTAGTCAAGAATCCTGACATGGGTGGGTCGCTGATCAATTTGGATCAATCAAAAGCTTTCGATAGGGTAGACAATCACTACTTGGAGGCTGTCCTTAAAGCGGCTGGTTTCGGTCCAGTTTTCCGCGGTTGGATCGCTGCCTTATACTGCGGCATCCGATCGGTAGTTCGCGTAAATGGTCATCTATCCAGACCTTTTAACATCATGCGTTCGGTTCGTCAGGGATGCCCCCTCTCATCGCTTCCACTACTGCGGAAACTGGCGACGCTGAGGGGCGTTCCACGAGAGCTGGGATGCGGAAGGAGCGTGTCTGCATACGCGGACGACGTCACCGTCGTAGTGTCGAGCTACCAGCACATCGAGATGGTCGGCGAGACACTAAAAGAATACGAAGCGGTAACGGGAGCAAATATTAACAGGGAAAAGTCAGTGGGGTTGCGGCTCGGCACCTGGAGAAGCAGGCCTATGCCGTCCAAGAGCGTCTCCATCGTGGGACGCTGGACGGACGGACCGGTTAAATTGTTCGGGGTCTGGTTCGGTCCGGACCTCCAAATGGAGAAGAACTGGGGCGAAATAACGACTATTGTGACTACTCTCACCCAGAAATGGGCTGAGAGAAAGCTATCCCTAAAAGGTTGGGCGGAGGTGGAGAACGCGTACATCGCATCCGTCATCGAGTATCGTCTGACCGTCGTGTCTTGTCCCGACCCTACCGACGCAGACATGCGCTGAGACTGCGACATCTCCGGCGCTTCATAGACGACGGTGAACAGGTGTGGTCGCCTTTTGTGCGACGCGCTTTCCCGCAGCTCGTCTCCTTGGCCGAACTACAGTCATGGATCAAGCAGAGACCGAGGCTAGGCGAATGGCACCGCGAGTGTCGCGTTGCTCTCAAGCAACTCTGCCGTCCGGGATCAAACTTGTGCAACTCCATCACAACAAAGGCATTCTATAGAGGATTAGTGGAGGGGAGGTGCGACGACGAACTCGGGCAGAGTCTGGGCGTCGACGAGGAACACCTGACCCGCCTGTTCAGGACAACTTTCGGACCGGGACCTATGAACAATCACCAAAGATCCCTGGCCTGGCAGTGCTATCGAGAAGCATTACCTGTTCGGATTAAGCTCTACAGACACGGTTCCAGACACACTGGACCGACTTGCCCGAGATGCGGTCAGAGCGACGAAACCGTTCTGCACGCACTCGTGCAATGTCCAACCATTTAAGACCTGTGGGCTTATGCCGAACGGCTGCTGTCACGTGTGGGACGAGTCCGCCTATCGGCCGAGTCTGTCGTGGGAATTGCTCCACCCCCTTCCCTCAACCGGGAAGGCAAGGCAGTTTTCCTCGTACTGGTGGCCATGGTGAAGGAATGTGTGTGGTGGACCCGAGCGAAAGGATTAGAAACAAACACTTAACTCTCTGGCCAATCGCTCATCAACTTTTGAAAGTACCACTTGAAAAGGAAGGTGAGAATGGAGAGGGAAGTTTTGTCTCGCGAAAGATTAAAAAAAAGATGGGTGAATGTTGCAAAGATGGTGCGTGCGAGTGACGAAACCATTTTGAGCATGATCCTGTAAATCGTAAAAAGAGAGAGAGAGAGAATTTTGCTCTCATGTGGTTATTTCCTCCCTGACTGAGGTTCCCGTGGTCTTTTCTGTAGGCTTTTCTTCCTACATTTGAACCCAATCTTGTTTTATCAATGTTTTTTCTTAAAAAAGTGTTTCTGTGATACACGATTCCTTTTCTTTTCTTTTTTTCTCTCGATCCCTTTTGATCGAAATCTTACATTTATTTTCCTTTTTCTTTTCCACTCTCGAAAAGAAAAGCTCTACATTTGTATTTGTCCCCTCTGTACTCAACCCTGTGTGGCTAATAAAAGAAAGTTATCTATCTATCTATCTATCTATCTATCTATCTATCTATCTATCTATCTATCTATCTATCTATCTATCTATCTATCTATCTATCTTTCTTTCTTTCTTTCTTTCATTCTTTCTAACTGGTTATTTGTGTGTCCCTAGCTAGTTGGCAATCATACTATCATCTACTGATGAACCTGAAGTAAAATATGTATTTCTTTTGATTATAAGAATTTTCCAAGTTAAAATCCAGTCTCGAGCAATCTACACATTCGGATCTAAGTCGCATAAGGACAACTGAAGTTTGAAATTCAGTTAGCAGTCATATTCCAAAATCTGCGATGAAAAGTGTTGTGAGACAATATCTTTTACCGCAAGACGAGAAAGGCGCTTAAACAGCGATTAACTTTTAATATTATGACCTGTCACTTCATCTTTGAGTGTGTGTGTGTGTGTGTGTGTGTGTGTGTGTGTGTGTGCATTTCATGTGTGTGTGTTTGTGTGTGTATGTGTGGGTTTGTGTCTGTGTATGTGTGTGCGTGTGCGTGTACCTATGTACACGCGCGTGTGGTGTAAGCAAACGTGGTGATATCGACGTATATATTTATATTTCTACGATTATATGCTATTTTATTTTCATAATATTTTGTATGTATGTACGCATGCACGTTTGGAGATGCAAGCAGGAAAATAGAACACAAAATTTGCGTTGAAAAGTGCCAAGGCAGGAAATTCTCCGTCTTTACATTAATCTAACTTTTGCCATTTATTAAAGACGTTTGCTCTTGTAAATATGCATGTGCTAGTGTGTGAGTGTATATACATTAAGGTAAAAATTTATATATATATATGCATATATATATATATATATATATATATATATATATATAATGGAGATGTACTTGCATAGCGAGTGACTTGATCTGAGATCGTGTGCTGAAACGAAAGTAATTGCAGCGTGGAAGGTGTTTATAAGTCATTTAAGAAACACACAAAATCCGTTAGATTCACATCAACATTTAAATTTAATTTGTCAAAATATTTTCGACGCTTTCAGACCGCGACCTGTTCATTGACAAAATTCGTGAAATGTAATAATAAGACAGACACAGAGATATACAGCTATACAACACATAGCTGACTCTATTCATAACAGTATAAAAGTTACCGTGGACTACCCCTCTAAACACCCCAGTAATAGATTACCTGTCCTAGATACTGAACTGTGGATGGAAAATACTATGGTTAACGGAACTGTTAAACCCTGTATACTCCACTCACACTATTGTAAACCTATGGCTAATCCACTGGTAATCCGTAGTGACTCAGCGATGTCGAGTACTACCAAGCTCAACATCCTGGTGGCAGATTTAGAGTAATGAGGAATGTATCTCCACTATGCCAACCACAAGAACGACAACAACACATCCAGCACTTCATATTCCGAATGCAACGCTCAGGATACACACAATATTACAGAATCAGAGTGTACAAAGGAGCGAAAACAAGATTCGAACACATTCTAAGTGATGACGAAAACGGTATATGCTCTCCTGTACCACAACAAGTTCTGGAATAGGTTAGAGAGAGACACCAACAAGAGAAATAAAACCAATACTTGGTATGATAACAAGAAATTTCACTGTGTAATGTTTGTTGACGCCACACCTAAGAACGAATTGTGTAAGGCATTCAAGAAAATCCTGCACACAACTGGCCTTAAGATCAAGGTTGTAGAAAAGACAGGTAGGACTATCAAATCTGTATTATGTAGATCATATCCATTTGATAGATTCACATGTGGAAATAATTGTGCCGTATGTTCTACAAACCCACATGTGAACTGCAAAACCAAGAGCACTGTATACCAAATTAAGTGCCAAGAAGGAGCTTGCGCGACTAACCCAGAGTCATACATAGGTGAGACTTCTAGGAGTATCAATGATAGGTTCAAAGAACACCTGGACAACTACATCGAAAAGAAACCAAACTCCATCTTCTATCAGCATGCTGTAGACTGCCACAAGGGCTCCTTAGGGAGACTTAAGTTAAACATCTTATCCACACATCCCACTGATGCAATGCTGAGACAGGTCACGGAAGCTGTCTGTATACAAGAATACAAACCCACTCTCAACCGAAAATTCGAATGGGGTAACATTCAGATTCCACTCGGGAGTACCATTCTAAACCCCCCCTCTCTCTCTCTCATTTACATGTAGTAATCCATGCATACATGTTGAAATGCATGGTACTAAAATACATATATGCAGTTATATATAACCGTACGAGTGTACATTGTTTGATATGTATGTACGTATGTGTAGATGTATAAGTGTGTGTATGTGTATATATGTGTTGTGTGTTGTGTATGTTAGTGTATAAGTATGTACGTGCATGCACATATGAGTATGTGTAAATATATATATACATGTATTATATATGTATGCATGTAAAAATAAAAAAAAAGGATAACTAGAAGAAAATAAAGCAAGTTTGTCCTTGAAAAGAGTGTCATATATATATGTATATATATGTGTGTATGTAAGTAAAAATATATATATATGTATATATATATATATGTATGTGTGTGTATATGTATATGTATATACGTATGTAGAGATGGATGAGCGTATATGTGTGTATACTTTAAGATTATACGTATATTTGTATATGTAAGTGTCTATATGATTGTGTGTACTTGTATATACGTATAAGGTTATATGTGCATATATGTATCTAGGACGTTGTATCCATTCACCGTTAGACGGTGGTGAGAGGGACAAACGCATACACACACACACACATATATATATATATATGTGTGTCCCTTTCACCACCGTCTAACGGTGAATGGATATAACGTCTTAGATACATATATGCACATATAACCTTATATATATATATGTGTGTGTGTGTGTGTATGTGTGTGTGTGTCTACATAAATGTATGTGTGTATATATACAAGCTTCAACAAGGTAACAGTCATGTATACAACTTGAACTGATACATATCATTACAGAAACATACGTTCACATATACATACACATGTACACACACACAAACACGTCTACACACCCTCCTAAATACTCACATACATACGTAAGTACATACGTACATACATGCGTGTAGCCATGCACACATACATGTACACACATACGCACATACATACAGACATACATACATACATACATACATACATGCATGCATACATACACACACACACACATACATACATACATACATACATACATACATACATACATACATACATACATACATACATAAATACATACATACATACATACATACATACATACACTACATATACATACATACGTACATATATATCATGAACTAACTGTTACTTTCTCAGATGCAGCACGAAGTTTTGTCAGTGAACAGGTCGCGGTCTGAAAGCGACGAAAATATTTTGACAAATCAAATTTAAATGTTGAAGTGAATCTAAACACCTTCCACGCTGCAATTGTTTTCGTTCCAGCACACGATCTCAGATCAAGTCACTCGCTATGCAAGTACATCTCTGTAATATATATATATATATTATATATTATATATATATATATATAATATATATATATATATTATATATTATATATATATTATATATATATATATAAATGTATGTGTGTGTATGCATTCTTTTATTCGTTTTCATGTTTGAACCCTAAAGCAGTGGCCACGCTGGAGCACCTACATTTATATAATATACATACTATACGTACACTCACTGATATATCAACACACCCACACCCACACACGTGTGTGCATGTGTGCAAGTATGCATACATCTATGTATTACATATATATATATATACATATTCAAAATGTAACCGCGTGTGTACCGTTGGCGATTTTTTCCCTCCGTCTTTCCTTCTTTGGATCTTTCCTTTTCCTATGTTTCTGACAAAGAGCTCAACTCGAAACGTTAAACCTTCCTTCTTTCCTTCTTTCCGGAGCGTATAATAATACTATACTTGTTCCACCTCCTCGCATTGTTGTGTTTTCTCTTTGTATTTTCATGTTTGGATTAACTACATATATATGTATATAAATATGTGTGAGTGTGTGAGTGCGTGTATAAATTCGTAATTCCGAAACGTAACTTCACTTTCGAGAATTAGAGGATGACGAAACATATACCAGACTGAATTAAGAAATGGATTAAATGTTCAGCTAAATTCTTTGAATACTGTGCTCTCAAAAAAAAAAAAGAAAAGAAAAAAGTGTCCAACGAGTGAAACCGTTAAAAGTGTAAAAGAGTATCATAAGCCGTTGAGAGTAAAAGGAGTCTAAAAGTAAGGAGTTAGTTATGTCACAGCATTTACTCCTCTGCTTCTAATTTACGATTTCAATTAGGTCTCGGCTTTGCTTTTCATTCTCGGTGAAGTATGATCGGTTAGGTGTCAGTCGATGTGTACTAATGTAGCTAAACAATATTACCAAACAATACTATTTACGATGGAATATATGACAGAATCGTGAGAACAACGGCGCTATAACCTTGTAATTTACATTTATTAAGCGTCTTAATGATTTTTCTTGAAGGTTCCTTCATATGGTGTCTTTGTTTTTTTCTATTTATATAGCTAGTATGTACCACTTTCTGATTAATTCAGTCGACAAAATTTTTCTGCAAAATAATGATTTGTCTTATAGAGCAAATCAATAGTCTAACCTCCACCGCCCACTTCAATCACACACAAGAGAAGAAAAACCAGACAAGCGTAGTCAGCATGTGACTCATTGAAATATACTCTTTTGCACCGTGGCATTTATGGACTTGTCCTGATATGAGAAAAAAATAACTTGACTTAATTAATAAAACATTTGGTCGCGAGTTGCAGAAATAAAAGTGCCAGTATCACGTAGTGTAAAATTTCGTATATAAAATGAAGATGAAGTTAGTTAATTTCATATGCAGAATCAAAAGCACAACGCTTCGAACATTAGTCTTTCTTCAGTTAAAGAAGAAAGGAGGTAAATTTTTGGACCGATAAGAATTGAAATAAAAAGAAAGCCCACCCCTGACAATACCCATTATGCAATTTTCTGGCTAAAGAAACAGTTTCGAAATTTGCAAAAACACATCTATTCGTTGTACCGTGCAAAGTGAAAGCTTATTATCACCTCGTTAAACAGGATCAGGTAGCATTAATATCAGGAGAGGAAACGTAGAAGCATCTAGTTAGGAACTTTATCGGCGCCATCCTTTTGTCTCTTAGAAGGTGGAGGTTGAAGAAATGGTGGTAGATGTCTGTATGTATTGCTGATACTTATAGGAACTATTTAAGGAGCTTTCATGTGGTGGTGAGCTACTGAAATAGCTCTATCTATGTCACTCGACTTCTTCGATACAACAGTCAAATCTTTCTTAAATTATTCCCAATCGGTATAAGAGAGGCAGGCCATATTGGACAACATGGATCTAGATATTATACCAGATAAAAAGGTAAGTTAGTCAGAACTAGGATGTCTTTGATCATATGTCTGCAAAACTCTGCTCATTGTAGAGTTGATCCTGGAGCAAATAACTACAACAAAAAAGCGTGAATCAATGCCAAATCAGTTAACACAGTTTCGAAATCAGGAATAGAAAGCTGAAAATTGCAGAGCGGTATTCAGTATACGCCAGTGGTCTACCGTATTCTCCGTCGACAAGATTCGATCTTACAGGTCCTTACACTAACCTTCAGACCAAAGTACTTACCATTTAACAGAAATACTGGTTTATAATGCAGCATTGGTTTATACTCCTTTCTGCTATAGGCACAAGCCCTGGAATTTTTTGGTGGGGAGGGGTGTAGTCGATTACATCAACCCCAAAGCATTTTTAGAACTAAGATATTTACATCATAAGAATTTTAAAATAATGAAATAATTCATTTCTCACTGCAGAACCGTAGGAAAAACAGCAATAAATAATCCTTCCTTCAAAAAGCACAAGGCCTAGAATTTCAGGGGTGAAGGGTAAGTCGATTGCACCGAACCCCAGTACTCAATTGGTAATTAGTTTATCGACCTCGAAGGGGTCAACGGCGAAGTTGACCCTTGCGGACGGAATTTGATCTCCGAACGAAAACCGGACGGGCTGCCATTAAGCATTTTGTCTAGCTTACTAATAATGATGCTGCTAACTTGCTACCTTTAAAAAATGCCATAAATAACACCACGTAAATATTGGGTTGAAAAACCCTTTCGATACAAAAGGTTGAAAGTTCCCAGTGAGACTCGAATGCATCTTCTGTAAACATGACAGTTTAAAAAAAATATCAAAAATCTTTAGGTTTTTGCATAGTTTTTTCTTATTGGTGCAATGGATAATCTATTACACGTAGAACGCTCGTTGGCATTGTGTATCTTTCAACTTCTGCCTTACTTCAAACCATGTACACTCACAAAAACGCATCCATACACCACACTATCTTTCCTACATTTCTGAACTTCACAAATAGTATTTGGACACAAGGCAACGGCAAGGAAGTGTGTTGCATTTTTTTACTTATTTCCAACGATATTTTTCTAAAGCAAATACAAATATACACACAAATAAACACATATAGAAACAGAAACACACACACACATACACACACACACACACACACACACACACGCACAAACACTCATACATACGCACACACAGATATATATATATAACTATATATGTACACCCATATGTAAATGTATACATATATGCATACATGAACACATAAAAGCACAAACACACATACATACACATGTATATATGAACCTAAATGCACTGAAGATATAAATTCTTCAAATAAGAGCAGAGTGACAAGCCATCGAAGATAAACAACTGAAAAAGAAACCGTATAAAAACGAGCCCTACTTTTTGACCAACTTCAACGGAACATATAAACACATATATCTCTATTTTGATATTTATCAAACTTTACTTCCACAAGAGATTTACAAAAAGAATCCAGCATCTTAAAGTAACCGCGGATTTTATTACATGATTACCGGAGAGACATCTTTGCATTTTCCTTAAGTGTATCAACAAAAATGTTCTGTTGTGATACTGCTATGGTTCCAAGAATTTATCAAATCTTGTTATTCAGCTTTTGCTCTTCTACTTGTTTTCTTCCATTCTGAAGCATTAGAACTTTCTTCTTTTTAAAGTTTGCTATTTACTTTTCCGATATCATCAGCCAAACCGCTAAGCTACGGTGACGTAAACAAGAAACACCCATTGTCAGCGGTTTGTGTGCAAGTACAAAAGTACACACACATATACATGTATATATAAAAATATACATATATACATACATATATGCACACATAGTTATATGCATACATATGCGCACACACACATATGCATACATATATGCACACACACACACACACACATATATGCATAAATATATGCACACACAGACACACACGCACACACGCACACGCGCACACACGCACACGCGCACACACACAACACAAACACACACACACAAACACACACACACACATATAACAAGCAATTTGGCTAATTAGAAAATCTCTAAAAAAGATGAAAGTAGTAACTCAGCTGAGAAGTAACGTTTATTACCACTTCAATATGGCTGTTCCGTAACAACTGACGTTACTGCTATTTTAACCCCAGGAGAAAGCCTCCTCCAGCTGGTTATTCGATGCAATCTGCAACCGGTATATATTGCAAGCAGGGGAGAGATCTACTACTATTTCCAGTGACAGGACCACCAGACCGTACGGTTTAGAGCTATTTGAGTTAATTGTTGGAGGTGATAGGACGGGCTTCTGCACAGTTATGAAATTCACTTACAAAGCATTGGTAGGCTTTAGGGGCTACAGTAGAAAACACTTGCTCAAAGTGCTGTGCAATGGGATTTAATCAAACATTCATTCGAGAGTCAAAAATATTGCTTATTTCAGCATTTCAGATTTATTTTCCAACTTCAAATCCTGTCATGTTCTGCGACATGAGACAGAGAGTAAAAGATCGTTTTTACGGTGACGACAACGCCAACGCTGAAGACAATGACGACGATGTCGTCTGCTGCACCGATAACGATGACAATGATTCTTCGGTTATGTGTTAATTTTATAGGGGCAAGGATGGTTAAGAAGTTCGTTTCTGGGCCACTGGCTTCAGGGTCAATTTGTCTTGATAGCACTTTGGACAAGTGTCTTCTATTTTACTTACTTTGTAAGTAAAATTCGGTTGGTGCATATTATTGAAATCCGTTGTGTTCGTTGGTGTACACACACACACACACACACACACACACACACACACACACATATTTCTATATTTTCCATATGCAAAATTTCACAATATATGTGCGCGTGTGTGTGTGTGCTAACTTTGTGATGTTTATAAAATTCATTGAAAACGATACACACACATACACATGAGTATGCATACTCATACACACATTCAAGTAAGAATATATACACACGCACATATCCAATACAAACTCCAATGCGCACACAAATACATTCGCATACGTACACTTACACAGCTTCACATAAAAAGCTTCAATACAATTTCCTCAAATCTCACTTATAAGATATTCGCGATCATCAAAGCTGCGGTAGAAAATTTCTGTCAACACGTAGTGGAATGGAAACTGGAACCAAGTGACTGCTCAGTGAACCTCATAACCACAATCATACTATCTTACTCTATTCATTTATCTCATTTTAATGTTTTCTCTTCAAATTCCACCGATGTCGGTTTTAGTTTCTCTTCTACGGTTTGTCGATGATAAGTAACTATTGATATACTTAGACCAGGGATATACTTAGACCAGGGATATACTTAGACGAGGGATATACTTACACCAGGGATATACTTAGACCAGGGATATACTTAGACCATTGATATACGTAGACCAGGGATATACTTAGACCAGGGATATACTTAGACGAGGGATATACTTAGACGAGGGATATACTTACACCAGGGACATACTTAGACGAGGGATATACTTAGACGAGGGATATACGTAGACCAGGGATATACTTAGACCAGGGATATACTTAGACGAGGGATATACTTAGACGAGGGATATACTTACACCAGGGATATACATAGACCAGGGATATACTTAGACCATTGATATACGTAGACCAGGGATATACTTAGACCAGGGATAGACTTAGACGAGGGATATACTTACACCAGGGATATACATAGACCAGGGATATACTTAGACCATTGATATACTTAGACCAGGGATATACTTACACCAGGGATATACTTAGACCAGGGATATACTTAGACGAGGGATATACTTAGACGAGGGATATACTTACACCAGGGATATACTTACACCAGGGATATACTTAGACCAGGGATATACTTACACCAGTGATATACTTAGACCAGGGATATACTTAGACGAGGGATATACTTACACCAGGGATATACTTACACCAGGGATATACTTAGACCATTGATATACATTAGACCAGGGATATATTTAGACCAGGGATATACTTACACCAGGGATATACTTACACCAGACATATACTTAGACAAGGGATATACTTACACCAGGGATATACTTAGACCAGGGATATACTTAGACCAGGGATATACTTACACCAGAGATATACTTACACCAGAGATATACTTTCACCAGACATATACTTAGACCAGGGATATACTTACACCAGGCATATACTTAGACAAGGGATATACTTAGACCAGTGATATACTTAGACCAGGGATACACTTAGACCAGAGATATACTTACACCAGCGATATATTTACACCAGATATATACTTAGACAAGGGATATACTTAGACAAGAGATATACTTAGACAAGGGATATACTTAGACCAGGGATATACTTAGACCAGGGTTATACTTACACCAGAGATATACTTACACCAGACATATACTTAGACCAGGGATATACTTACACCAGGCATATACTTAGACAAGGGATATACTTAAACCAGGGATATACTTAGACCAGGGATATACTTACACCAGAGATATACTTACACCAGAGATATACTTACACCAGACATATACTTAGACCAAGGATATACTTACACCAGGCATATACTTAGACAAGGGATATACTTAAACCAGGGATATACTTAGACCAGGGATATACTTAGACCAGGGATATACTTAGACCAGGCATATACTTAGACCAGTTATATACTACACCAGGGATATACTTAACACCAGAGATATACTTACACCAGAGATATACTTTCACCAGACATATACTTAGACCAGGGATATACTTACACCAGGCATATACTTAGACAAGGGATATACTTAGACCAGTGATATACTTAGACCAGGGATACACTTAGACCAGAGATATACTTACACCAGCGATATATTTACACCAGATATATACTTAGACAAGGGATATACTTAGACAAGAGATATACTTAGACAAGGGATATACTTAGACCAGGGATATACTTAGACCAGGGTTATACTTACACCAGAGATATACTTACACCAGACATATACTTAGACCAGGGATATACTTACACCAGGCATATACTTAGACAAGGGATATACTTAAACCAGGATATACTTAGACCAGGGATATATACTTACACCAGAGATATACTTACACCAGAGATATACTTACACCAGACATATACTTAGACCAAGGATATACTTACACCAGCATATACTTAGACAAGGATATACTTAAACCAGGGATATACTTAGACCAGGGATATACTTAGACCAGGGATATACTTAGACCAGGCATATACTTAGACCAGTTATATACTTACACCAGGGATATACTTACACCAGGCATATACTTAGACCAGGGATATGCTTACACCAGGCATATACTTAGACAAGGGATATACTTAAACCAGGGATATACTTAGACCAGGGATATACTTAAACCAGGGATATACTTAGACCAGGGATATACTTAGACCAGGGATATACTTACACCAGGCATATACTTAGACCAGTTATATACTTACACCAGGGATATACTTACACCAGGCATATACTTAGACCAGGGATATACTTACACCAGGCATATACTTAGACAAGGGATATACTTAAACCAGGGATATACTTAGACCAGGGATATACTTACACCAGGCATATACTTAGACCAGGGATATACTTACACCAAGGATATACTTACACCAGGCATATATTTAGACCAGGGATATACTTACACCAGGGATATACTTACACCAGGGATATACTTACACCAGGCATATACTTAGACCAGGGATATACTTATGCCAGGCATATACTTAGACCAGGGATATACTTAGACGAGGGATATACTTACACCAGGTATATACTTAGACCACGGATATACTTACACCAGGGATATACTTACACCAGGTATATACTTAGACCAGGGATATACTTACACCAGGGATATACTTACACCAGGGATATACTTAGACCAGGGATATACTTAGACAAGGGATATACTTACACCAAGGATATACTTACACCAGGCATATACTTAGACCAGGGATATACTTACACCAGGGATATACTTACACCAGGGATATACTTACACCAGGGATATACTTACACCAGGTATATACTTACACCAGGGATATACTTACACCAGGGATATACTTACACCAGGGATATACTTAGACCAGGGATATACTTAGACAAGGGATATACTTACACCAAGGATATACTTACACCAGGCATATACTTAGACCAGGGATATACTTACACCAGGGATATACTTACACCAGGGATATACTTACACCAGGGATATACTTAGACCAGGGATATACTTAGACAAGGGATATACTTACACCAGGGATATACTTAGACCAGGGATATACTTAGACAAGGGATATACTTACACCAGGGATATACTTAGACAAGGGATATACTTAGACAATGGATATACTTAGACCAGGTATATACTTAGACCAGGCATATACTTAGACCATTGATATATATATATCTTAGACGTTATAAATTACATTATTGTTGTCCAAATCATTCTTGTCAGTATAATTATTTGAGAAAGTGTTGTGGTTAGTTGTTTTAAAGGCTCCGATCTGGCAGAATCGTTAGCATGCCGGGAAAAATGCCTTCCGTTCGTCTTTTCGTTCTACGTTCAAATATCGTCGAGGTCGATAAAATAAGTACCAGTTGAACTCTGGCGTCGACGTAATCGACATCCTGTTCCCTCAAAAACTGCTGGCTCTGTGCCAAAACTTGAAACCATTATCAGTAGGAGTATGAGTGGCTGTGTGGTAACTAGCTTGTTTACGAACCACATGGTTCAGGGTTCAGTCCCACTGCGTAGCACCTTTTGCAAGTGTCTTCTACTATAGCTTTGGGCCGACCAAAGCCTTGTGAGTGGATTTCGTAGACGGAAACAGAAAGAAGCCCGTCGTATATATGTATATATATATATATGTGTGTGTGTGTGTGTGTGTGTGCGTGTGTGTGCGTGTGTGTGTGTGTGTGTGTGTGTATGTGTGTGTGTGTGTGTGTGTGTGTGTCTGTGTTTGTCCCTCAACATCGCTTGAGAACCGATGCTGGTGTGTTTACGTCCCTGTAACTTAGCGGTTCGGCAAAAGAGACCGATAGAATAAGTACCAGGCTTACAAAGAATAAGTCCTGGGGTCGATTTGCTCAACTAAAAGCGGTGCTCCAGTATGGCCACAGTCAAATGACTGAAACAAGCAAAAAAGAGTAAAACAGTTATTCTTATATTTCTGTACTTTAAGACCGAAAGTGTGAAAATATGAGTCGCTTAATCTTGTTCACTCTCTCCTTTTGATGTTATTTTTTTTTTATGTTTTGCAGTAGTTTCACAGTTTATATTGAGAATGGAATAGTTGCAATCAAGAATTGAAACCAGGTACGCTGTGTCGGTTTTCTTCTGGAAGAGCATAACTCCCGCTCTACGAAGCTCATCACATTTCAATAAAATATTTCTAATTAGACATGAATTCTTTATATCACGATATTTAATGAATCCATTTCTGAAAAACCATATGACCGAACCAATTTATTAATGTCACCAGCAAATCACGCTCCAATGACCCCCGTTTTTCTTCAACATCATAAACATTTACCATCTATTTCGCTTCTACATTCCTGTGATCTTCACAAGCCTAAATCTCACATTTATTGGCAGCTTAGACGTTCGAGTGAACGTGTAATTTGAATCGTTTTTTTCTCTTTCTTTCTGTTTTTTTCTTCTTTATTCTCCTGATCATTCATAAACAGTAATGTGATAAATACGTTTATTTCAGTTGATTTGATGCTCCCACTATAGCTGTTTTCCTTCCTTTACTATAGAAAAACGAGACGAACTTGATTTTCATTACATTATCCATCTCCAAATTGAAGTCTAAAAAAGAAAAACAACTATCATGTATTATATCATCTTTTGTAAATTCCTAAAGATACAATCCAATGTTCTGGGATTTCACTCAATATGAATAGATTTTTCAAAAAGGCAGGAACATACGTTGAATTTGTTTTTCTGTGTGCGTATAAATTTTACACTATTTAAATTATAAACAGCACCGAACTCTTTCTTCATTGTTGAAGCTTTCTATAATGTTTTGTGTTGCTCTTTTTTTAGCTATATATAATTTCTCTTAGGTTCTATAGTCTTAAAGAATACACGGATTGACAATGCTGTATGGATGTATTTGCCGTTGAAAATAAACTGAAAATATGCTAAACGTTGCTAATCTGTTCAATATGATATTTCAATCATGTAACGAATACAATAGAACAAGAAGTAATATCTAGTCGAGACGCGATTGAACTATAAATTTCAGTTCTTGGTTAAATTTATTTCTCCTAACCTATCCGCTGCTAAATTCCTTTGAGAAAGACAAACACATTATACCTTCTCCGACACTCCCACTACCTTTTTATGACATGTAGCGATATTTCCTGTAGTGGCAAGCTGTGAATTTGGAGCCACACCCAAGCTTCCTCACCCGGCGTGTAGAGGCTCTCAAACTGACTAAATCACCGGCCGATTACCGATAAGTTTCTTTTCGAACTTACAAAGATAGAGGCATGCCGTGTATTAGGTTTTGAATCACAACCTTGCTCATGTTGCTCAGGATAGGTATTGCCAACGTAGAAATGGGTTCCTATAGGTAGAACAATGTATCTCCTTCACCATTCTTCTGGGTAGTTCGTTTATTGCTGTATTACCTACAAGATATTTACATAATTTGGCGCAGGAGTGGCTGTGTGATAAGTAGCTTGCTTCCCAACCACATGGTTCCGGGTTCAGTCCCACTGCGTGGCATCTTGGGCAAGTGTCTTCTACTATAGTCACGGGCCGACCAAAGCCTTGTGAGTGGATTTGGTTGAAGGAAACTGAAAGAAGCCTGACGTATATGTATATGTATATGTATATGAATATATATATATGTATGTGTGTATATGTTTGTGTGTCTGTGTTTGTCCAGCATCGATTGACAACCGATACTGGTGTATTTAAGTCCCCGTAAATTAGCGGTTCGGCTTAAGAGACCGATTGAATAAGTACTAGGCTTACAACGAATAAGTCCTGGGGTCGATTTGCTCGACTAAAGGCAGTGCTCCAGCATGGCCGCAGTCAAATGACTGAAACAATTAAAAGAGTAAAAGAGTAATTCATTAGAATATATTTCTGAAGAGTCATGCTTAATAAAAGATTGAAAACGCAGTTTTGAAAAAGAAAATTACTCTCAATATATATTACCATTGAAAGGTGGCGAGCAGGCAGAATGGTTAGCAAGTCGAGCAAATTGCCTAGCAGCATTTCTTCTGTCTTTACGTTCTGAGTCCAAATGCCGCCAGCGTTGTCTTTCTCTTTCATCTTCTCGGGCTCGATAAATTAACTACCAGTTACGTACTGGGGGTTGATGTAACCAACATATCCTCTCCTCGAAATTGCTGACATTGTGCAAAAAACTTTGAAATCAATATATTGCGTTTGCATCTAAGCAAAATAAACCAAACAATATTTTCTCGAATTTCTACTGTGATTAGCTGAGTATTCAAAATATAAAAAACTATTTTTCTAGTTTAACCTCACTTCAGCCCTGACCAAGTAGAATAATAATCAAAACATGCACATCTATAAATACATAAATACATTTCGTTGTCTAGTTCAGACGCAAAATCCATCTAGTAGATCTACAGTCAATCGCGTTCCATCTGTGACTATCCCATCTTGTTTCCAGAAATAGATATCCTGAGTTTATATCATCTCAGGTATCATTTCTTCATGTTAAACTGCTGGGTCAGATTTGAGGGAAATTTGGCTGTTATTACAGTCAGTAGAGCGAACGAATTCTGAATTCAAGATCGCTATCATCATTAAATTGTTTAAACAATTCTTCTTAGCTTATAGCGAACTACCCCATAACACTTCCATTGCAAAAAGAAAAACAAATTACATTCATGACACTTCTTAGTTATCTTCCAAGCAAGTCAGTTTTTAGGGAAAAAATTAGAATTACGCTTTTTCAGAGGATAGTGAATAGAGAAACAAGACTAATTACTTAATTCCTAAGAGTAGCCTTTATCAGTCGACGAACTGTGGTGAGATGTAAACCTTTCTGAAATTTGCTATTGCTTTAGTCCAAGTGCCAATAACCTATACAGGAAACCAAACAGGATTTTCTCAAAATTTTCTATAGGATTTGCCATTTCGCCAAATCATCTTTAGATCACACGCCCCTGCCCTAAAATATAAATTTCCTTATAAATTTACTTTATCAGAGTAAAAGCAGATTGACAAGAGTTTTGATAAGAAGGAAATATAAAACTCTTAGAAAGTAATAAAATTTAACATCGGAAATAAAAAAAAAAAAGCCAAAGCAAAACAGTTAAAGTGAAATTTTGTCCTGTGAACAGAATTGCAGGGAATTGGAACTCATCTCTTTTTGCAGCATGCAGATGTTAATTATTTTACAAATTCCAAACGTTTAAATATTTTGAAGTGTTGAAGTAAAATTCCTTTGAAGAGTTACGAATGAAATACTGAGAGGGCACCAACATTCAAGGGTAAGACAAATTATTTCTTAATGTTCGAATTCTGCTTCACTATACTTAGATACTTTATGTGGCACAGCAACCTGTTAATGTTAGACGATGTACAGCTGTACTCACTCTCACATCGGGTGTTTTCAAATCGGGTGGCAGCATTCAGCCAGGGTTCACGATCTGTTGTGTCTTTATCTCTATTTCCACACTGTTTGCTGACAACACACAAGTCATTCTGAATGTTCGATGCATAATGGCTTTGTGTCATTCCTGTTTTTTCTTTCCTTCCATTAGGATTCATCTCAATATTGTTCTTGTACACTGGTGATCTGCGAGCAATTCTCAAAATTGCAATATCGATTCCACAATTGCAAACACGCCATCCTGTTCCGACCAATTCCATCTTTAAAACATCAAAGTGAACTCAGTATGATGTCTGATATTTTGCAATCTGGAATTAAGTAAATATTTTTTTGTTTTGTGTTTTTTACGATACATTTAATATATTAGTGAAGCCTTCGATAGTTCTTCTCTAACCAATTATATATGAAAATGAAATAATAAAAAAACCTACATTCTGTTTCTTTTCTTTTTTTTTTTGTATGTAATGCCAAATTATAAAAATAACTGAAAGGATATGACGGATGAATTCTTTGAGAGTGTTGGATGATATATGGAAACTGTAAACCTAATAATAAAATTTGATATATTTTCTTTAAAAAAGTATTTACTTTTAAGCCTATAAATAATTTTATTTTATTTTAAAATTATTTATGTATGTATATGTATGCCGGTATTTGTCTATGATACTCTGTATTTATGAACCTATACATCAATGTATACATGCGTGCGCATGTGTATGTATGTATGTATTATGTACGTACGTATGTATGTAAGTACGTATGTACGTATGTATGTACGTACGTATGTACGTATGAATGCATCTATGTATATACACACGTGATTAGATGTGCGCATGTTCATATATGCATGAGTACATCATAGATAATATGTGTATTTGTATTTTTATGTGCGAATATATGTATATATGTATATATATATATATATATATATAATATATATATATATACATATGTGTGTGTGTGTGTGTGCAATATCGATGTATTTACCACGTTTGTATGCATGTATGTACGTATTTGTATATATGTGTGTGTCTGCATTTGTGTGTGTGTGCATGTATGTCTTGTGCGTGGCCTAGTGGTTAGAATGTTTGGGTCTCCTGTTTTAAATTCGTAGGCGCATTTCCTGGAGCGGGTACCACGTTTTCTTTGAGCATGCACATCATTTCACCCTACTCCAGCCTACACAGCTGAAGATGAGCGCAAGTCAAGATCTTGTTTAGCCTTTTCTCCCTTCTGTTAGAACCTATTAGCTTTTGAGTGACGTCTAAATAAACGAGCTTAAATCTACACACACACACGCACACACTGATAGTACGGTGGAATTACGGATATTATTTTACTTTAGGAAGGAAGGGGTTTTTCTGTACTTTTTAAGGCCTAGTATGATATATCTAGTTTACTTTGTCTTTCTGTGGTCAGCCTATATTTCTGTTTTGTATTTTCGCCAATATTTCGCTTACTTTAGTACACATTTTGTGAACACATAGTGAAGAAGTAGCCGCTAGAGAAAGATAGATTTTTTTCGCCATGGGAAACAGTTTTTCCCTACTCAGCAGCTATCGAGTATGCATATTTTAACCAAAATCTCTCCATATATCAGCCGAAAACCGAATCGAATCACTTGAGTTTTCATAACTGTAAATACTTTAAGCGAACGTCTATATATTTCTAGCGAACGTCTGTATATTTCTAGAGTACGCCGCCCAAGTATATATGAATTCAAATCGGTGTTTATTCTATTGTTGTAGATTCCCTAGCATGTAACCAGTGCATATTTTTGTATATAAAATATCTGTGAATATAATGTTATGATAAATAAAAGTACAGTGGTACTGATGTGTTGGAACACTATTTTAGGGAGAAGTAAAGTGACTTAGACAATCAATGCATTTTTATGTTTGACCATGCCTTAGCCTTTCAACTGCAGTAATTAGAATAGCAGGTACTTTTTTCCAAATGCAGTGATTTCAATAACCGTGTGTACGAAACATAAGCAAACACATATCAGTAATCAAGCAACACTGTCACAAGGTTTCTACTGTTATTTTTCTATTTTATTTATTTATATATTTTTACTTCCGTCAGCACAGTTTTTATTAATTAGCAGCCATTCGGCATGTTCTTACACACTTTCCTGTTCACATACCTGCTGATCAGTCATACCTTGTTGGACTTGCAAATAGTCTTGGATGAATTAGTTGAGACAACTTATATACATAATGTTTAAGCAAGCAAGAGGCCTGTAGTTTTCTGTCAAGTGGGTGTTTTAAAGAGATGTTTTCTTTCATCCTATGGTATACAACTTGTGGATTAGAAACATATTTCTGGCTAATGATGGCTGTTTGGCGTAGTCATTTTTTTTTTTTCTGTAACAGACATTCTTTCTCACCGTCTTCAGTTAATATTTCACAGTTACCAATGACCCATCTCTCAAGAGATTCTATTGTAGTATCACAGTCATGGCTCATGTGCTTAGTGTTTTTTTCCTTTATTCATGGGGCAGAAATGATGTAATGTAAGCATATTCTTCCCCCTCTATTTAAATGCATGATCCTGCTCTGGAGATTTTGAGCTAGCTTTGCCTCACTGGTCATCTCCGACATTGGCATCAGATGACTTACATTCTTACAAAAACTGTATATATTCTTTTATTTGTTTAAGTCATTTGACTGCGGCCATGCTGGAGCACCACCTTTAGTCGAAGAAATCGATCCCAGAACTTATTCCTTGCATGCGTAGTACTTATTTCTATCGGTCTCTTTAGCAATACTGCTAGGTTTCGGGGACATAAGTACACCAGCATCGATTGTCAAGCGATGGCGAGGAGAAAATCATACACACACACACACACACACACACACACACACATATATATATGTATGTATGTATGAGTGCATGACATACATACATTTATGCGTGTGTGTGTATGCATGTATGTATATATATATATATAACATATATATATGTTATATTTAAGGCGGCGAGCTGGTAGAAACGTTAGCACGCCGGGCGATATTCGTAGCCGTATTTTCTGTCGTTACGTTCCGAGTTCAATTCCGCCGAGGTCGACTTTGCTTTCATCCTTTCGGGTCGATAAATTAAGTACCAGTTACGCCTGGGGTCGATGTAGTCGACTTAATCCCTTTGTCTGTCCTTGTTGTCCCTCTGTGTTTAGCCCCTTGTGGGTAGTAAAGAAATATATATATATATAACATAAGAAAATAGAGAGATAAATTAATAATTGTTTATTAACAAAAAAAATTAATTAATAAATAAATTTTTAATTAATAAATAATTATGAATTATCTCTCTATTTTCTCATCTTCTTAAAATATATATAAACCACGGTTTATCTATTTACCTTACAGGTGAATATTAATTGTAATATTCAACACTTTTTAAATAGGTAACCAAACAGTATATTCATTGGATTTTATTATCCCTTGAGGTTTTTGACATTTATTTAACTTATATAAATATATACATGTGTGTGTATGTGTGTGTGTATGTGTGTGTGTGTGTGTGTGTGAATGTGTGTGTGTGTGTGTGTGTTTGTGTGTGAATGTGTGTGTACAAAATTTAGAAGTTCGATTCGACCCCATGAAACGTGAGACGTAGCCGAATGGAGAGGTGATGAAATTCAAAAATGGCTACCGGGTCGCATTGTGTTATTAGAAATGG
>NC_043016.1:2584321-2604321 GCF_006345805.1 Octopus sinensis | reverse complement strand
TATAATTATATGGATATATATAATTATATGGATACAGTTTGTGTATCAAATAGCTAACTTAAGGCGATGGCCTCATGGAGCTAATAAGCGGACAGCTTTTTTCTTATTTTTATAAGAATGCCATATTAGTATGGCGATAACTATTATTTTCCGGGAACGCTGCCGCTGTTCTCTTTTAGAGAGACTTAGTTATTTTAATATCTCTATTATTGAAAACAAGTGAATGTATTCCACCGAAACTAGGTAAGTAAAACCATGGAACAGAGATTGTCGGAAGCGACACCTACTGGCTGGCTACGCTGCATTGAAAAGGGGCAATACCCCGAAACGCGTCTGTAGCTGCCGGTCAAGTAGTGTGGAGCGACTGACCTCCCTTGTTCGAAGGTTATATGGATACAGTTTGTGTATCAAATAGCTAACTTAAGGCGATGGCCTCATGGAGCTAATAAGCGGACAGCTTTTTTTCCTTATTTTTTATAAGAATGCCATTTAGTATGGCGATAACTATTATTTTCCGGAACGCTGCCGCTGTTCTCTTTTAGAGAGACTTAGTTATTTTAATATTTCTATTATTGAAAACAAGTGGATGTATTCCACGAAACTAGGTAAATAAAACCATCGAACAGAGATTGTCGGAAGCGACACCTACTGGCTGGCTACGCTGCATTGAAAAGGGGCAATACCCCGAAACGCGTCTGTAGCTGCCGGTCAAGTAGTGTGGAGCGTCTGACCTCCCTTGTTCGAAGGTTATATGGATACAGTTTGTGTATCAATAGCTAACTTAAGGCGATGGCCTCATGGAGCTAATAAGCGGACAGCTTTTTTCTTATTTTTATAAGAATGCCATATTAGTATGGCGATAACTATTATTTTCCGGGAACGCTGCCGCTGTTCTCTTTTAGAGAGACTTAGTTATTTTAATATTTCTATTATTGAAAACAAGTGGATGTATTCCACCGAAACTAGGTAAATAAAACCATCGATCAGAGATTGTCGGAAGCGACACCTACTGGCTGGCTACGCTGCATTGAAAAGGGGCTATACCCCGAAACGCGTCTGTAGCTGCCGGTCAAGTAGTGTGGAGCGTCTGACCTCCCTTGTTCGAAGGTTATATGGATACAGTTTGTGTATCAAATAGCTAACTTAAGGCGATGGCCTCATGGAGCTAATAAGCGGACAGCTTTTTTCTTATTTTTATAAGAATGCCATATTAGTATGGCGATAACTATTATATTCCGGGAACGCTGCCGCTGTTCTCTTTTAGAGAGACTTAGTTATTTTAATATTTCTATTATTGAAAACAAGTGGATGTATTCCACCGAAACTAGGTAAATAAAACCATCGATCAGAGATTGTCGGAAGCGACACCTACTGGCTGGCTACGCTGCATTGAAAAGGGGCAATACCCCGAAACGCGTCTGTAGCTGCCGGTCAAGTAGTGTGGAGCGTCTGACCTCCCTTGTTCGAAGGTTATATGGATACAGTTTGTGTATCAAATAGCTAACTTAAGGCGATGGCCTCATGGAGCTAATAAGCGGACAGCTTTTTTCTTATTTTTATAAGAATGCCATATTAGTATGGCGATAACTATTATTTTCCGGGAAAGCTGCCGCTGTTCTCTTTTAGAGAGACTTAGTTATTTTAATATTTCTATTATTGAAAACAAGTGGGTGTATTCCACCGAAACTAGGTAAATAAAACCATCGAACAGAGATTGTCGGAAGCGACACCTACTGGCTGGCTACGCTGCATTGAAAAGGGGCAATACCCCGAAACGTGTCTGTAGCTGCCGGTCAAGTAGTGTGGAGCGACTGACCTCCCTTGTTCGAAGGTTATATGGATACAGTTTGTGTATCAAATAGCTAACTTAAGGCGATGGCCTCATGGAGCTAATAAGCGGACAGCTTTTTTCTTATTTTTATAAGAATGCCATATTAGTATGGCGATAACTATTATTTTCCGAGAACGCTGCCGCTGTTCTCTTTTAGAGAGACTTAGTTATTTTAATATTTCTATTATTGAAAACAAGTGGATGTATTCCACCGAAACTAGGTAAATAAAACCATCGAACAGAGATTGTCGGAAGCGACACCTACTGGCTGGCTACGCTGCATTGAAAAGGGGCAATACCCCGAAACGCGTCTGTAGCTGCCGGTCAAGTAGTGTGGAGCGTCTGACCTCCCTTGTTCGAAGGTTATATGGATACAGTTTGTGTATCAAATAGCTAACTTAAGGCGATGGCCTCATGGAGCTAATAAGCGGACAGCTTTTTTCTTATTTTTATAAGAATGCCATATTAGTATGGCGATAACTATTAATTTCCGGGAACGCTGCCGCTGTTCTCTTTTAGAGAGACTTAGTTATTTTAATATTTCTATTATTGAAAACAAGTGGATGTATTCCACCGAAACTAGGTAAATAAAACCATCGATCAGAGATTGTCGGAAGCGACACCTACTGGCTGGCTACGCTGCATTGAAAAGGGGCTATACCCCGAAACGCGTCTGTAGCTGCGGTCAAGTAGTGTGGAGCGTCTGACCTCCCTTGTTCGAAGGTTATATGGATACAGTTGTGTATCAAATAGCTAACTTAAGGCGATGGCCTCATGGAGCTAATAAGCGGACAGCTTTTTTCTTATTTTTATAGAATGCCATATTAGTATGGCGATAACTATTATATTCCGGGAACGCTGCCGCTGTTCTCTTTTAGAGAGACTTAGTTATTTTAATATTTCTATTATTGAAAACAAGTGGATGTATTCCACCGAAACTAGGTAAATAAAACCATCGATCAGAGATTGTCGGAAGCGACACCTACTGGCTGGCTACGCTGCATTGAAAAGGGGCAATACCCCGAAACGCGTCTGTAGCTGCCGGTCAAGTAGTGTGGAGCGTCTGACCTCCCTTGTTCGAAGGTTATATGGATACAGTTTGTGTATCAAATAGCTAACTTAAGGCGATGGCCTCATGGAGCTAATAAGCGGACAGCTTTTTTCTTATTTTTATAAGAATGCCATATTAGTATGGCGATAACTATTATTTTCCGGGAAAGCTGCCGCTGTTCTCTTTTAGAGAGACTTAGTTATTTTAATATTTCTATTATTGAAAACAAGTGGGTGTATTCCACCGAAACTAGGTAAATAAAACCATCGAACAGAGATTGTCGGAAGCGACACCTACTGGCTGGCTACGCTGCATTGAAAAGGGGCAATACCCCGAAACGTGTCTGTAGCTGCGGTCAAGTAGTGTGGAGCGACTGACCTCCTGGTCCCTTGTTCGAAGGTTATATGGATACAGTTTGTGTATCAAATAGCTAACTTAAGGCGATGGCCTCATGGAGCTAATAAGCGGACAGCTTTTTTCTTATTTTTATAAGAATGCCATATTAGTATGGCGATAACTATTATTTTCCGAGAACGCTGCCGCTGTTCTCTTTTAGAGAGACTTAGTTATTTTAATATTTCTATTATTGAAAACAAGTGGATGTATTCCACCGAAACTAGGTAAATAAAACCATCGAACAGAGATTGTCGGAAGCGACACCTACTGGCTGGCTACGCTGCATTGAAAAGGGGCAATACCCCGAAACGCGTCTGTAGCTGCCGGTCAAGTAGTGTGGAGCGACTGACCTCCCTTGTTCGAAGGTTATATGGATACAGTTTGTGTATCAAATAGCTAACTTAAGGCGATGGCCTCATGGAGCTAATAAGCGGACAGCTTTTTTCTTATTTTATAAGAATGCCATATTAGTATGGCGATAACTATTATTTTCCGGGAACGCTGCCGCTGTTCTCTTTTAGAGAGACTTAGTTATTTTAATATTTCTATTATTGAAAACAAGTGGATGTATTCCACCGAAACTAGGTAAATAAAACCATCGATCAGAGATTGTCGAAGCGACACCTACTGGCTGCTACGCTGCATTGAAAAGGGGCAATACCCCGAAACGCGTCTGTAGCTGCCGGTCAAGTAGTGTGGAGCGTCTGACCTCCCTTGTTCGAAGGTTATATGGATACAGTTTGTGTATCAAATAGCTAACTTAAGGCGATGGCCTCATGGAGCTAATAAGCGGACAGCTTTTTTCTTATTTTTATAAGAATGCCATATTAGTATGGCGATAACTATTATTTTCCGGAAAGCTGCCGCTGTTCTCTTTTAGAGAGACTTAGTTATTTTAATATTTCTATTATTGAAAACAAGTGGGTGTATTCCACCGAAACTAGGTAAATAAAACCATCGAACAGAGATTGTCGGAAGCGACACCTACTGGCTGGCTACGCTGCATTGAAAAGGGGCAATACCCGAACGTGTCTGTAGCTGCGGTCAAGTAGTGTGGAGCGACTGACCTCCCTTGTTCGAAGGTTATATGGATACAGTTGTGTATCAAATAGCTAACTTAAGGCGATGGCCTCATGGAGCTAATAAGCGGACAGCTTTTTTCTTATTTTTATAAGAATGCCATATTAGTATGGCGATAACTATTATTTTCCGGGAAAGCTGCCGCTGTTTCTTTTAGAGAGACTTAGTTATTTTAATATTTCTATTATTGAAAACAAGTGGATGTATTCCACCGAAACTAGGTAAATAAAACCATCGATCAGAGATTGTCGGAAGCGACACCTACTGGCTGGCTACGCTGCATTGAAAAGGGGCAATACCCCGAAACGCGTCTGTAGCTGCCGGTCAAGTAGTGTGGAGCGTCTGACCTCCCTTGTTCGAAGGTATATGGATACAGTTTGTGTATCAAATAGCTAACTTAAGGCGATGGCCTCATGGAGCTAATAAGCGGACAGCTTTTTTCTTATTTTTATAAGAATGCCATATTAGTATGGCGATAACTATTATTTTCCGGGAAAGCTGCCGCTGTTCTCTTTTAGAGAGACTTAGTTATTTTAATATTTCTATTATTGAAAACAAGTGGGTGTATTCCACCGAAACTAGGTAAATAAAACCATCGAACAGAGATTGTCGGAAGCGACACCTACTGGCTGGCTACGCTGCATTGAAAAGGGGCAATACCCCGAAACGTGTCTGTAGCTGCCGGTCAAGTAGTGTGGAGCGACTGACCTCCCTTGTTCGAAGGTTATATGGATACAGTTTGTGTATCAAATAGCTAACTTAAGGCGATGGCCTCATGGAGCTAATAAGCGGACAGCTTTTTTCTTATTTTTATAAGAATGCCATATTAGTATGGCGATAACTATTATTTTCCGGGAAAGCTGCCGCTGTTCTCTTTTAGAGAGACTTAGTTATTTTAATATTTCTATTATTGAAAACAAGTGGGTGTATTCCACCGAAACTAGGTAAATAAAACCATCGAACAGAGATTGTCGGAAGCGACACCTACTGGCTGGCTACGCTGCATTGAAAAGGGGCAATACCCCGAAACGTGTCTGTAGCTGCCGGTCAAGTAGTGTGGAGCGACTGACCTCCCTTGTTCGAAGGTTATATGGATACAGTTTGTGTATCAAATAGCTAACTTAAGGCGATGCCTCATGGAGCTAATAAGCGGACAGCTTTTTTCTTATTTTTATAAGAATGCCATATTAGTATGGCGATAACTATTATTTTCCGAGAACGCTGCCGCTGTTCTCTTTTAGAGAGACTTAGTTATTTTAATATTTCTATTATTGAAAACAAGTGGATGTATTCCACCGAAACTAGGTAAATAAAACCATCGAACAGAGATTGTCGGAAGCGACACCTACTGGCTGGCTACGCTGCATTGAAAAGGGGCAATACCCCGAAACGCGTCTGTAGCTGCCGGTCAAGTAGTGTGGAGCGTCTGACCTCCCTTGTTCGAAGGTTATATGGATACAGTTTGTGTATCAAATAGCTAACTTAAGGCGATGGCCTCATGGAGCTAATAAGCGGATAGCTTTTTTCTTATTTTTATAAGAATGCCATATTAGTATGGCGATAACTATTATATTCCGGGAACGCTGCCGCTGTTCTCTTTTAGAGAGACTTAGTTATTTTAATATTTCTATTATTGAAAACAAGTGGATGTATTCCACGAAACTAGGTAAATAAAACCATCGATCAGAGATTGTCGGAAGCGACACCTACTGGCTGGCTACGCTGCATTGAAAAGGGGCAATACCCCGAAACGCGTCTGTAGCTGCCGGTCAAGTAGTGTGGAGCGTCTGACCTCCCTTGTTCGAAGGTTATATGGATACAGTTTGTGTATCAAATAGCTAACTTAAGGCGATGGCCTCATGGAGCTAATAAGCGGACAGCTTTTTTCTTATTTTTATAAGAATGCCATATTAGTATGGCGATAACTATTATTTTCCGGGAACGCTGCCGCTGTTCTCTTTTAGAGAGACTTAGTTATTTTAATATTTCTATTATTGAAAACAAGTGGATGTATTCCACCGAAACTAGGTAAATAAAACCATCGAACAGAGATTGTCGGAAGCGACACCTACTGGCTGGCTACGCTGCATTGAAAAGGGGCCATACCCCGAAACGCGTCTGTATCTGCCGGTCAAGTAGTGTGGAGCGACTGACCTCCTTGTTCGAAGGTTATATGGATACAGTTTGTGTATCAAATAGCTAACTTAAGGCGATGGCCTCATAGAGCTAATAAGCGGACAGCTTTTTTCTTATTTTTATAAGAATGCCATATTAGTATGGCGATAACTATTATTTTCCGGGAACGCTGCCGCTGTTCTCTTTTAGAGAGACTTAGTTATTTTAATATTTCTATTATTGAAAACAAGTGGATGTATTCCACCGAAACTAGGTAAATAAAACCATCGAACAGAGATTGTCGGAAGCGACACCTACTGGCTGGCTACGCTGCATTGAAAAGGGGCCATACCCCGAAACGCGTCTGTATCTGCCGGTCAAGTAGTGTGGAGCGACTGACCTCCCTTGTTCGAAGGTTATATGGATACAGTTTGTGTATCAAATAGCTAACTTAAGGCGATGGCCTCATAGAGCTAATAAGCGGACAGCTTTTTTCTTATTTTTATAAGAATGCCATATTAGTATGGCGATAACTATTATTTTCCGGGAACGCTGCCGCTGTTCTCTTTTAGAGAGACTTAGTTACTTTAATATTTCTATTATTGAAAACAAGTGGATGTATTCCACCGAAACTAGGTAAATAAAACCATCGAACAGAGATTGTCGGAAGCGACACCTACTGGCTGGCTACGCTGCATTGAAAAGGGGCAATACCCCGAAACGCGTCTGTAGCTGCCGGTCAAGTAGTGTGGAGCGTCTGACCTCCCTTGTTCGAAGGTTTATGGATACAGTTTGTGTATCAAATAGCTAACTTAAGGCGATGGCCTCATGGAGCTAATAAGCGGACAGCTTTTTTCTTATTTTTATAAGAATGCCATATTAGTATGGCGATAACTATTATTTTCCGGGAACGCTGCCGCTGTTCTCTTTTAGAGAGACTTAGTTATTTTAATATTTCTATTATTGAAAACAAGTGGATGTATTCCACCGAAACTAGGTAAATAAAACCATCGAACAGAGATTGTCGGAAGCGACACCTACTGGCTGGCTACGCTGCATTGAAAAGGGGCAATACCCCGAAACGCGTCTGTAGCTGCCGGTCAAGTAGTGTGGAACGACTGACCTCCCCTGTTCGAAGGTTATATGGATACAGTTTGTGTATCAAATAGCTAACTTAAGGCGATGGCCTCATGGAGCTAATAAGCGGACAGCTTTTTTTCTATTTTTATAAGAATGCCATATTAGTATGGCGATAACTATTATTTTCGGGAACGCTGCCGCTGTTCTCTTTTAGAGAGACTTAGTTATTTTAATATTCTATTATTGAAAACAAGTGGATGTATTCCACCGAAACTAGGTAAAAATAAAACCATCGAACAGAGATTGTCGGAAGCGACACCTACTGGCTGGCTACGCTGCATTGAAAAGGGGCAATACCCCGAAACGTGTCTGTAGCTGCCGGTCAAGTAGTGTGGAGCGACTGACCTCCCTTGTTCGAAGGTTATATGGATACAGTTTGTGTATCAAATAGCTAACTTAAGGCGATGGCCTCATGGAGCTAATAAGCGGACAGCTTTTTTCTTATTTTTATAAGAATGCCATATTAGTATGGCGATAACTATTATTTTCCGGGAACGCTGCCGCTGTTCTCTTTTAGAGAGAGACTTAGTTATTTTAATATTTCTATAATTTATATATATATATATAAATATAGAGAGAGAGATTGTTAGGTAGATAAATATAGAGACAAATAGATAAACAGGCAGACAAACATACGGATTGATAGTTCGATAAATAGACAGATAGACAGGCAGGCAGACAGAAAGATAGGTAGACAGATAGACAGACAGACAGACAGACAGACAGACAGACAGACAGATAGATAGATAGATAGATAGATAGATAGATAGATAGATAGATAGATAGATATGGAGAGTGAGTGGATGAGAGCAAAATAAGCACTATATAGATATCACAGAATAATGATCAAATGAATGCGAACTTGAATTTCAACGTCTTCATCCAGGGCAAGGCCCATGGCATAGAAGGTTGTTGTAAGACCAATCAATATCGAGCTGTTATGGAGGTTGTAAGCGGGATAAATAATTAGGCTTGAGGCATGTTTTTACGTGGATCGCAAAATAAAAGTTATATAATAAAGGAAAAAATGTGTAATGGAAAACCTTATATAGTGTCTAATCTCACCAGCTGTTTCAAGAAGTCAAATTTACGTAATATTCATAGGTGATATGTGCACGATGCCAAAGGTTTGTGATCAGTTACGACTTCAGTAAATGTGGCCTCCCTTTTCAAGAACAAAACAGCAAATGCATTTGCCAGTCTACTCTTTCTCTATGTAAATATGTTTCTAACGTAATTCGTGTTTATCTTCCTTTGTTTTCACAATCAAACAATTAACTCGTTCACCGGCGTTTGTTTTTTTTCTTTTCGACATTCGTGACCTCATCATGCTCATGTATCTCTACCTCAGTCAATTAAAACTGCCTTCACGACTGTTTTGAATGATAACGAAGGCTGGTCATTGAAAGCAAACATGAATGTCCCTGTAGCTCCACTTGAAGTTTGACTGAGAGCTGTGCATGCGCCTGATACTATTTCTTATATCTTGATCTTCGTTTGACACGGGACTGCAGATCCGTAGTAGAGATGAACTTAAGAGAGGGGACTAGTTCACTGTTCTACGACACAGCTTGTGCTCAGCATTACAATGTGTTAATACATTTTCATTTACAAAACACCAAGTTCTCTCTGCATATGATGTTAGCGGCTGAAGAGTGATGTGATCGATAGAACGTATCGAATTTGCACAGACGAAAGCGAGAGTATAGGAAGAATTTAAGGCGAAAATACACGACGACCGAAGTGATGCACGAGTGCATCATCACATTTGTCTGAAATGTCTTTCGTGTTCTCATGAGAATGACTATCCTCCTTTTAACACCACCCCAGTTGCTATTTAGTTAACGACCAATGCATAACCCAAGCAAACTTTTCGAATCGTTATTCTGTGCCACTCAACGTTGACCACATAGACTTGCATATTGTGGTGCTGTGAGCTTACCGAATTATTCGTTTTAATTTACTCCTATTACCACCACTCATTCCTTTTCAATGATGCCAGCCAACTCCAATTCCATTATGATAATATCGTCTCCAAATTGTAACTCATCACTTCCGTGTTCCGTTTTCAACTGGATGTTCTTCAGTAATTCAAGTTTCTGTGACAGTGAACCACAGTTAGTACACGCTGAAGGGATGAGAAAGGACAGCTTTGAGGGATTGGGCGGGTGATTCGAAATGGCTCATATAAGTTGTCATTTAAGCTGACCAGCGGGCAGATACTACTGTACATTGAAGTGACCTACTTTTTGAAACAGAACCGAAGTAATTTGCATTGAGAAGTAACAAAGTAACTAGAGTGAATTATTTTGAAAGATTTTAGTTGATATGGAGTCGTAAACAAAACAATACCGGTGGATGGGTGGGTGTGATGAGGGATAAAAACAAAAGCACAATGACACGCACACACATTGATATGTATGTATGAATATATACATATATATACATACGTATACACATATATGTATGCATGCTTGTGTATATATATATATATATATATATATATATGTATGTATCTATCTATGTGTGTATATATATATACAGGGTTATTCACAAAGAATGGACTGATTTCATTACGCAATATTTTAATAAGGAACAGTAATAAAAAAAAAATCCGGCTAAGTCACAAGTATTTACTCACAATCACCTACAAGCTTTTTTCTTTTTTTTTTTTGTAGCCACCACCTGCAGCACGGGCAACATTACGTTAAGGTGTACACGTGTCTGTGGATTGGTCAGTCACTTGCACGTTAATTTCACGAGCAGGCTGTTCCTATATCGAGGAGCTGTAATCGCGTGTGAGGCAAATCCAACTATCACCCGAATCTATCGTGAGTATCGCCTCCTCACCCACGTTTCGTCAGGCAATTCAGACAATGTTTAACCACTCTGGCGAAAGAGGTTGTGTGGTGGACGTGGCTGAAAGCATCGAGGAAAGACACGGCCCTCTTCGGTCAAGCCTTCATCGACTTTTCTCATGATCCATTTGGAAAGGTAAGTTAAACTGGAGAAGGAAATGCAAACTCCCAGAGAATTTGGGAAAATATGAGCGACTGTGACAAAACAGAGGTTAGACTGAATGACATCCGCGAATTGTACGCCTTTAGATTGGAGAGCAACATCTGGAATAGGACTCGTGCCTTTGGTGGTCAAGGTAATCCTAGATCGGTGGGGTTCCTTAATTGGTCCTAGATGGGGTTTCTTCTGTATCAAGACGACTGCATCATTCATGTTACCACATACTTTGTGCTATGTATACTTCTGTATCATTTCACTATTTTCCTCTTTATTTCTCCTCAAATTACTAATTGTCTTCGTGATGTTACATCGTCTATGCTTCAATGGCTTATAAAAGAAATCATCATCATCACTATTATTATTAGAATGCACGGCTTAGTGGTCAGGGTGTTGCACTTATGATCACGGGATCGTGATTTCAATTGCTTGACCAGGTTTTGCATTGTGTCCTTGAGCAAAACACTTCATCTCATGTTACTCTGCAATCACTTTGACACCTGACACATGGCACACCTTGCACCTGTTCAGGTAACGTCGTTTTGAGGGAGAGAGAGAGTGAGCTAATGTACAACACATACATTTGATTACAATAAACAAATCATTTGTGTGCAGGTCATTCAGCAAAAAGACTGAACACTCAGAGGACATCTTCGATGGGAGAGTTCATTATTATTATTATCGTAATCATCATGATCATCGTCATCGTCGTCGTCGTCGTCATCATCATCATCATCATTATCAGGCAGCGAGCTGGCAGAACCATTAAGCACGCCGTGTAAAATGTTTAGCAGCATTTCGTCTGTCTTTTACGTTCTGAGTTTAAATTCTGCCAAGGTCCACTTTGGATTTCATCCTTTCGGAGTCGATAAATTTAAGACCAGTTCTCTCCCACCAAAATTTCAGGCGTTGTGTCTATATTATCCTTACCACCATCACTACTACTACTACTACTACTACTACCACCACCATCACCACCACCACCACCACCACCACCACTACTACTACTACTACTACTACCTTCATTCGTCGTTGTTTAGGTAGTGTCAGACCCGATCGATTAGACATGATTGGAGACATTCCAATAATGACCATCTTCTATTATAATATATTTATGACATCTGTAAACACAATCAGATTCGATTTTAGTGAAACTTTGGTTGTTATTTCTAGTAGATCGAGCGTCTACCTATCGCTTCTCACGTTTGCTTCGTCATTGTCACTACCATCAATGTCGCCGTCGGCATCATTACAGTTTTTGTTGTTGTTGTTGCTATATACATCTCGTTATGAGGCCATTATCCGAAACACTTATAGAAATATGTGGGATTTCATTTTCTTTATTTTTTATTTTTTACGTATGGTAGGAAAATGTTACGAGAGAGAGAGAGAGAGGTAGGGAGGGAGAGAGAGAGATAGGCAGAGAGAGAGATGGTAGGTGGGGAGGGTGAGAGCACATGGCATGTGTGAATCACAGCAGCAGCAGAGTGGGAGGGAAAAGGCGAGTGTGGCAGATAAATGTTAAACAGCAGAGTTAATATCATTGTTCAAATGGACATAAGTGGTGTTGAGAGGGAGGTGTTGTATCACAAAAACTGTCGTCTTGAAAATCGTAAGCGGAAACCGAGACTGCAAATCGGAAAAGGAATTATTTCACTTTGGGAACAATGCATAACGCATTCAGTGTGCGGAAATGTTGATATTGAGCGTTTAATATCTGGCAGCAAACAGCAATATTTTGTAAAGATAACAATTTAGGATAGGAGTGCCTTTTCTTTTTGCAATTGTTATATAGTAATTCTTATCAGTTTTTCAGATACCATTCAGAGCTTTGAAAATTAAGAAATAGAAAGAAATAATCTGAAATCTGCATCTATGCAGCCTTCCTGATATTTTATCCTTCCACTTATTATTATATATATTTTTGGCAGTTATCTAAGAACGCACCTGTTGATATGTTCCTTCACACATCATGCTACTTATATATATATATTAAGATTGTTTACAATCACAGGATCCAAACTGTCTATCTATGGCATAGAATGGAAGGTTTTTCCATCTTTCGTCATTTTGTAAAGTGTGTAACGGGGTTAGGATGTGAAGTGTAAGAAAGAAAAAAGAGGGGATACAATTTAAGGCGCTGGTAGTAGTTGTAGTAGATGGTGGTGGTAGTGATGGTGGTGGTGGTGGTGTTGCTGGCGTTGCTGCTGGTGATAGTGGTGTTGAAGTTAGTGAAGGCGCGCCGCTTTTTTTGTGGGTTCGGTTGAGACGCTGTAGAAGAAGAAGAAGAAGAAGAAGAAGAAGAAGAAGAAGAAGAAGAAGAAGAAGAAGAAGAAGAAGAAGAAGAAGAAGAAGAAGAAGAAGAAGAAGAAGAAGAAGAAGAAGAAGAAGAAGAAGAAGAAGAAGAAGAAGAAGAAGAAGGGGAAGAAGAAGAGGTTGTAGTAGTACAGAAGAAAAAATGAACAAGGAAATGTAAAAAGAAAATGTAAATAAATAAATAAAGGAATAAATAACAAAAAAAAAAATAAAGATGGAATATGAGATGAACTTCGAAAATTACAACAGAAGAAAATCTGTAAAATTACTGTTGAAAAATATTAGCTGTCCTAAAGACTGTTTATGCTATGCAATAATTTCTTTCATGCATTTTTCTTTCCAATTTTCTTAACTTTTTTATTTTTTTAATTTCGTTTTTCTTTTATTCTTTTGTTTCTGTTCGTATATTTTCGCGAAAGATTAAAGACAAAAAAAAAAAAAAGAAAGTTTAGGTACGGTTTTATGTATTAGCAATAATTAAATAAATACTAAAACTTTCAAGCAAAACATTCGAAAACAGCGATGATTGAGATTTAAACACGGCTTTTGTTCTAATTACTTACCGCTGAATACGTTGATTAGAAATGACACGACAATCTGTATTGATTTTTATCATTCGATGTTAGGAAAAATAAAAGAACACAACAATATAAAGAGCTACAATATATATATATATATATATATATTATATATATATGGTGGATGTATAAAGAGATGTAAAATTCGCTGGGAATGGAGACGTGGTAAAGATTCAAATTTATGTTTCAAAACTGACAAATTGTATGCACACGCATATATATATATATATATATATATATATACACATTTACGTAAAAGTCTATGTGTGTGTGTCTGCGCTGCACGTATTGTGCGCACGTGCAATGCAAGCATTTATATGTATCTGCATGTAATCATGTATATATATATATATATATATATATATATATATAGAGAGAGAGAGAGAGAGAGAGAGAAAAGGAATGATAGCTAGATAAATAGATAGATAATCAAAGATATACATATATTTGTAGATTTATGAACTTATACACTCAATTGTAGACACAAATGTAATATTTGCATATATATATATACATGCATGTGTATGTATGCGTGCCTGTATGTGCGAATACATGTGTGAATGCATGTGGTAATGTATATGTGTATGTATGTTTGCATGTACCTATTGCGAGTTATTCAGCAGCAATTATAAATGTAAGCAAATACACACACACACACCAACACACACAACACACATATATATAATATATATATTGGAAAGTATACGCCTAATATTTCGGCCGACAGTGGCCTTAGTCATAAAACAGAAAGGAGATATAACTTATCTCGGCAGTGACCAAGACATGACTAAATCTATGTCAGGCTATTAATAAAACGTAAGGACTGATACGCTATGAAGAATTTTATATATATATGTATGTATATATATATATATATATTATATATTATATATATAATTTTAATTTATCTGCTCCCATTCTATTCTCTAATTCATTTCCATAAACTTTTTGAGTAACTGTATATTTAATATTCAGCAATATTTGAAGCAGAATGTAACACTGCTTAATTATATATTTGTGACCCCCTTCGGTCATGAATGACCATGGGATTGCACCTAGAAAGTTCCCTCCTAGACACAAGTCCGGGCAAGGTTGTTTATGGAAGACCAGCAGTCGCCCATGCATACCAGCCCTCCCTCTCCACGCCACCAGTGTTATCCAAGGGAAAGACAAGGTCGATAACAGCTTGGCACCAGTGACGTCGCAACTCATTTCTACAGCTGAGTGAACTGGAGCAACGTGAAATAAAGTGCTTTGCTCAAGAACCAACACGCAGCCCGGTCCGGGATTCGAGCTCACAACCTCACGATCGTAAGCTCGACGCTCTAACACTGAGCCATGCGCCTTCACTAATTATATATATATATATTATATTAGCCACTGCACGTTCTTTATCTCTACTTGTTTTTTCCTGTGTTCCCTTCTGTAGAAGAGCTTGGCTCGAACCGTTAAAGACTTTTTCACTCCCGAGCGTATACTAATACTCTATTTGTTCTCTACACACCTGTCTTCGTCTTTGTTTTTTACTGAATACTCCCTATATATAATTATATATATATATATATATAATATATATATACATATATGTGGTGTGTGGTGTGTGTTTATATGCACATGTATTGTATGTGTATGTATGTATGTATGTATGTATGTATGTATGTATCTCTCTCTCTCCTCTCTCTCTCTCCCTCTCTCTGTATATATGTATATAATAATTCTTGTTTCCATGTTCAGTTGTAATAAAAACAATTTGACAGTAATCTAATGGGTTACTCTATAATTTTGTTGAGTAGAAATTCCAAACAAGAATGGTGTTTACAGTGACTTGAAAGATTCGGCCATCTAACACATCATCTGATGATGGGTTAGCTGACCATAACTTCGAAGTCACTGTGAACAACATTCTTGCTTAAGAATAATATATGTATATAAGCGCAGACGTGGTTGTGTGGTAACAAACCTATTTCCCAAACACATAGTTCCGGGCTCAGTCCCATTGCGTGACAGCTTGGGCAAGTGTCTTCTACTATGGCTACAGGCCGACCAAAGCCTTGTGAGTGGATTTGTTAGACTGAAATTGAAAGAAGCTCGTCGTATATATATATATGTGTGTGTGTGTGTGTGTGTGTGTGTGTGTGTGTGTGTGTGTGTGTGTGTGTGTGTGTGTGTGTGTGTGTGTGTGTGTATGTGTGTGTGTATGTGTGTGTGTGTGTGCACGCGCGCCTGTGTGTGTGTGTGTGTGTGTGTGTTTGTGTGTCTATTTGTCCTCCCACCATCACTTGAGAACCGATCTTTGTGGGTTTATTGCCCGTAACGTAGCGGTTCGTCAAAAAAACCAATAAAATAATTACAAGTATTACAAAGAATAGGTCCTGGAGTCGATTTGTTCGACTACAGGTGGTGCTCCAGCATGACCGCAGTCAGATGATTGAAACAATAAAAAAAATGAAAGAAGGAAAGAATATTTGATTGCCTTGATAACTGACGAGATGCCGTAGCAGTTTTCCGCCCAGACATCCGAAACTTGGAGTCTTATTATGGCAACCGAAAAATTGTCACATATTATACTGATATATATTATATATATATATATATATATATATATTATATATATATATATATATATATATATATATTATATATATTATATATATATATATATATATTATATAATATATATATATATATATATATATATATATATATACTAAGCAATAAGGGTTTAGCAACGAGTTTTCCTCGAATGAGGCTTTTACATGCCGAAGACTACTTGGTGTAATTGATAATTTTTCCAAATTAATTAATTTCACCCTTCATTATTACGGATATATATATATATATATAATATATATATTAAACATGCATATACTCTTTTACTCTTTTATCTTTTACTTGTTTCAGTCATTTGACTGCGGCCATGCTGGAGCACCGCCTTTAATCGAGCAACTCGACCCCGGGACTTATTCTTTTGTAAGCCCAGTAATTATTCTATCGGTCTCTTTTGCCGAACCGCTAAGTAACGGGGACATAAACACACCAGCATCGGTTGCCAAGCAATGCTAGGGGAACAAACACAGACACACACACGCATATAATATATACATATATACGACGGGCTTCTTTCAGTTTCCGTCTACCAAATCACAAGGCTTTGGTCGGCCCGAGGCTATAGTAGAAGACACTTGCCCAATGTGCCACGCAGTGGGACTGAACCCGGAACCATGTGGTTGGTAAACAAGCTACTTACCACACAGCCACTCCATATGTATTGTTTATAGATATATAAATGTGTATATATATCTACTTGTTTCTCTCTGTCTCTCTTTGTCCATGTCACTCTCAATGTATATATATGTGTGTGTGTGTGTGTGTGTGTGTGTGTGTGTGTGCGTGCGTGTGTGTGCGTGTGTGTGTGAGGGAGCAATGGCCCAGTGGTTAGGGCAGCAGACTCGCGGTCATGGGAGGGCGGTTTCGATTCCCAGACCGGGCGTTGTGAGTGTTTATTCAGCGAACACACATAAAGCCCCACAAGGCTCCAGCAGGGGGCGGTAGCGAACCTTGCTTTGTGAGTGTATCTTATGTGCGTGCATTTATGTGTACATGTATGTGTGTGTGTGTGTGTGTGTGTGCGTGTGTGTGTGCGTGCGCGCAAGTGTGTGTTTGTGGTTGTGACAGTGGAACCCCGTCGTTCAGCGAAGAGACTTCAGTTGCCTAACCAACTGAACTACCTGCTAGTGAATGAATGGGCATTCCGGAGGCACGTGTTCCTTTCCTGTAGCCATAGTAGAAGACACTTGCCCAAGCTGTCACGCAATGGGACTGAGCCCGGAACTATGTGTTTGGGAAATAGGTTTGTTACCACACAACCACGTCTGCGCTTATATACATATAAGATTGCACATGAATTGCTTCAACGTTACTCACAAGATTTAGGCCAGAGACTATGGAAAATGACATTTGCCTAAAACAGCACACTATGAGATGGAACCAGGGACCTAGTGGTTCCAAAGGGAACTTGATTGTTCCCTTATAGTACGCCTACTACTACTACTACTACTACTACTACTACTACTACTACTACTACAACTACAACAACAACTACTACTACTACTACTACTACTACTACTACTACTACTACTACTACTACTACTACTACATATATATACGCACGTGCTTATATGCATAAATAGGCGAATATATATTTGATAAGTGTCAACGCATGAAATTCTTGGCTCTTGTGTCACTGTGTTGCTTCTGCTTACTATAATAATATAAAAATATTCATACATTCATTTTGACTTCTATTTTTCTCTTTGCACCAAAATACCTATATATATATATATAATATATATATATATATATATATATATTTGGAGTGTATTAGAAATGTCTTGATACAGTTATAATATTTGGAGAGAAGATTTTTTTTCAATGAGTTATGATTGAGAAAAGAATCTTTTTAGAAAAGGTTCTTTCCTCAATCTTAACTTATTGAGGGAAAATCTTCTCTCCAAGTATATATATATGTGTGTGTGTGTGTGTGTGTGTGTGTGTGTGTGTGTGTGTGTGTGTGTGTGTGTGTGTGTGTGTGTGTATTAAACACGCTAGATACCTGTCGCAAGATTACCGCTACTTGGAGAAAAGAAATATGGAATTCAAGAGATATAAAAGGGGTTTACTTTTTTTTTCCTGCCCACAAGGGGCTACACACAAAGGGGACAAACAAGGACAGACGAACGGATTAAGTCGATTATATCGACCCCAGTACGTAACTGGTACTTATTGTACATATATATATATATATATATATATATATATATATATATATATATATATATATATATAGATAGATAGATAGATAGATAGATAGATAGAGAGATAGATAGATAGATAGATAGATAGATAGATAGATAGATTGATTATACATGTATATGTATATATAGACATAATACGTATACATGAATGTACATATATACATATATATATATGTATGTGTATATATATCTATATATGCATACATATATATATCGCTCACATATACAAAACGTATATGTTAGTTAGTTAGTTATACATATATATGTGTGTATGTATATATATTACACACAGACATACATTTATATTTACGTATGCATGTGTGTGTGTGTGTGTGTTTGTGTGTGTGTGTGTGTGTGCATGTGTATGCATGATTGTTTATGCAAACAAGAGGTAAGAAAACATCTTTAAGGTATTTTAGTAGAATTTGTTATTCATGCATGGGTTTCAAATTTTGGTACAAGAGCACCGATTGTGGGGGAGGTTTCAAGTCGGTTCCACTGACTGGTACTTATTTTATCAGTCCCGAAACGATGAGAGGTAAAGTACACCACGGCAGCATTTGAACTTGAACGTAAATTCAGAAGAAATGCCGCTTATTTTATTACGGGAAGCTAACGATTCTGCCAGCTCGCTTCGTTAATTTCATTATTCATATATTCTAAACTGAATCTTGATTCGGTGGCATACTCTTTACTCTTTTACTTGTTTCAGTCATTTGACTGCGGCCATGCTGGAGCACCGCCTTTAGTCGAGCAAATCGACCCCGGGACTTATTCTTTGTAAGCCCATTACTTATTCTATCGGTCTCTTTTGCCGAACCGCTAAGTGACGGGGACGTAAACACACCAGCATCGGTTGTCAAGCAATGCTAGGGGGACAACACAGACACACAAACATTATGACACACACACTTATATATATATACATATATACGACAGGCTTCTTTCAGTTTCCGTCTACCAAATCCACTCAAAAGGCATTGGTCGGCCTGGGGCTATAGCAGAAGACACTTGCCCAAGATGCCACGCAGTGGGACTGAACCCGGAACCGTGTGGTTGGTTAGCAAGCTACTTACCACACAGCCACTCCTGCGCCTCGAGCTTCCTTAAGTTCTTCCCTTTTATTTCTCTTTAATTCCATATTTCTTTTCGCCATGTAGAGGTAATCTTGCGACAGACATCTAACGTGTGTAATATGTTAAGCTAAGATCTCCTTAAACGTTGGCTTTGTCACGATGAAATCCTTTAGAAAATTATTGAAAAGTGATAGTTGAGACAGCACTGTGTAAAAGAATGGATTCATCAATGAACTGCAGCCATTACATCTTTACCTGCACTTTAAGCTGACTTACAAGAAAAATATTGACCTACAGGAAGTTACAATGGACAGTAAGCAGTGAAAGACTGAATATATTCGCACTATACGTAATAACAACAGTGATTAGGAGAAGCGAGCGCTATGCAATGACGGCGAACGAACAGCAGACGGAAGGAATAGCTACTTTGTACCAAAGCGCATCGGAAAAGTGTCCGGAATACTTCACATACCATACTCAAATAACTCGGCTCAGTGCAATACAGTTGTGGCAGAGGCATCGTTGTACTTTATGAATCTTAGCTTCCCCAAATTTCTCCATCTGCGAATAAGAGCTAGCTGATATGTT
>NC_043016.1:2566821-2576821 GCF_006345805.1 Octopus sinensis | reverse complement strand
TTCTGTCATATCTGTGTCTATGTATGTATGTATGTATGTATGTATGTATTTGCATATATAGCATAAATGTGTAGAAGTAGAATCAGGTGGCTTTTGTGCGCTGCTGGTAACATGTAAGCTAGTACAACCTGTTGCAGGGTCAGGCCATCGGTGACTAAACCAGCAACCCCATCAAGATTGCTTGGTGAGGAGGGTGATTGCTGGACATCCGGTAGGATGAGACACCAAACCCTACAAAGAGTGGAATAACTCAGGAGAGTCAACGCTTATTTTGTAAAATACGAAAAGAGAAGAAAAGAAAGATGACTTGCACGTGAAAAGATCAACGTAAAAACGTTGTACGTGAAAAATGAATGGATGTTATAAGGGGATGAAATGGTGACTGAGCGTTAAGCAGTGATGTGAGATATTTTTTTGTTTGGCTGCCACTTTTGAATTTCCTCAATTTTTGTTTCAATTAATTTTATATTTGGTGTATTGGTGTAGTTTTGTAAAGTAATCATTGACATCAAATTATCTTTCGCTATAACGCAATAAATAAAATGTTAATAGCTTTCAAAGTTTGCAAATTTTGGGTAATTTTAGTCAATCGAAAGGCTGTTTCCATAGTAACAAGCCAAACAGTTACCAAGCTGCTTACCACGAATTCTTTTTTGCGGCCTATTAACTGCTTATAACACATGCAGTATAAGATGTGCTAAAAATATCAGCTAAATCGGCCTTAAATCACGCATCAAAATGTTTGCTTCTTTTTGTGTTTGTATAGTCATATAAATTTCCGTGTGTAGAATTCAAACTCGCAAAAATTTCCCGAAAATTCCAAATTCTTTTTATAAATTATGAGGGTTTATATGACGTGCGTAAAGCAGGATTGCGCCAAAATGATATCTTCCAAATCCTGTTTTCTGATTGGGTGAAATTTACCAAAGTTCAAACTTATGTAACTTTAAAAAAAGAACTTTCTGGAAACAGTGAATTCCCTCCTGATATTCAGGGTGAAAAATTACATCAATGCATCAAATTTTAAAATGTTCACTAAACTTTAAAATTTACACAGGTGCAGACAACTAGAAAAGGTTCGTGATGTGTATAAATATAAACTTGTTACTTGTTCAAATATGCTTGAGGTTTATTCGAAACTGTGAGAAAACCATTCACTATTCCTGCTGTCGACAGATAGGTGTAAGCACAGCAAATCATTTCGAAGTGTCTCCTGCCCAGATCGATGGATGCATGAATTTCAGAGTACTTATCTCCTCCTGGTAACAAGTTTATAAATACAAATGTGCACGTCACTCCTTAGCGCTTTTAATCCGTATATTATTACGGCCGGGCCGCCGATCAGAGCAACCAGCCACAGCATGTTGACTGTCATGTAGTAAGAGAGTCCTCATTTCTCGCTGATAGTCTGTGGTGTCTCTGTTTTCAGTGTTCAATTCTGAAGAGAAGATGACTATTCCGAAATCTGGTAAGAGAGCGATTCGAACTTACTTGCTATTTTTACCACTATTTGTCTACAACAAGAAATTTCCTCCCTTTCAAAATGGCTTTCTTACAGATTAAAATATATCTCAAGGATATTTTCAATTGGTAACGAGCTCATGTTAAATTATTTTAATTTCTGATATTTAAGACATAAAAGCCTGGCATTTGTGATGCAGCGTTGGTCGTAAATATATGATCGATATTTGTCCTCTTTTGCGGATTCTGAGTTTTAACATCCAAAGAAAAAAAAAGCAGTGTAAATATTTAAGTATAATTTTGTAAGGAAGGTATGTGCAATTACATGAGTTTTCACGATGAATGGTCTTAGTACTGTGTTTGAAGGAAATAAATTTCTTATATAATTACACAGGAGTTTATTTCTTTTCTTTTTTTTTCTTGGAAGTAATCCATTTGTGATATGAGATGTTTGGCTGCGTGGGATAACAACTTTTTTTCATATGAGAAAGGTTATCAAAAAGAGCGAAATATGCCAAATATCTGCATAGTGTGTACGTGTATGTGCCTAAGTATGAATGTGTGGTTAAAAGTACAGTGAGCAGGTGAGTATCTATATATGCATGTGTATATGTATATATGTATGCATGTATGTATATATGTTTGTATGTATGTATCTTTGTATGCATGTATATGTGTGTATGTATATGTATGTGTTTAGATATATATATATATAATATATATATACATACATATATAATATATTATGTATTCACACACACACACGAGAGTGCTAAAGCTGTGACATCTTGCATGCATTAATTTCAAATCTTGTTATTAATAACTGCATTTTTTCTTTCCAGGCAAAAAGAACTTCAAGAGTAACTAGTAGCGACTTCTCTTAGAAAATGGACAAAATTTGGAATCGTGGTGTTATCAGTACCAGCAGAAAAAGGTTTAGCCCCGAAATGTCTTTCGGGGCTAAACGTGGTTGCTTCATTAGGGGATGACGCTCCAGCTTTATTAACATTACAAAAGCAGATAGCTGAATTTAGGAGGGCAAGGAAGTGTCTTGAAGATTTCCCAAGGTCTGGACGTCCTGCAGTTGTCACCAATGAGGAAAATATTGATCGTATTTACCACATGGTGATGGATGACAGCGATTGATTATAAATCTAATAGCCAATGCTATTAGCATATCCCGTGATAGAGTTGAGGATATTCTGAACTTGGCATAACAAAGGTTTCTGATCGGTGGGTGCCACGCCTTCTGATACCTGATAAAAAGCGCACCAGGATGATCACATAAAGGGAAAATGTGACATTGTTTGAGGCAGATCCAGACGGTTTCTTTGAACGTTTCCTAACACAGGACAATTGTTGGCTTCATCAATTTTAACCAGAGACAAAGCGACAATCGATGTAGCGGATACACATCTCCTCACCTGCTCAAAAGAAGGCCAAAATGAGATGTTTCTAAATGGGTAGGTCTAATGGGGTTCACACTAAATGGCTGAAAATTAGGTCCGGATTAAAACTGATAAAAACAAACTAACCTATGGTGTAAAATGTGCAGTTAAGTAAAATTAGTTACACATACAGCCATAGATGAGATGCCGGGTACAGGTTTTCATGGGGAGGGATTATTTATTGGGGTTAAGTACTAATACTCTCTGCATTCTAACTTAGATTCATAGTTGAAAGAACTGGCTTTATTAAAGGGGGTGAGGAGGTTATATTAAGAAGAAATAGCTTACTAAATATAAACATTATATATTAAGTTGATATGGGTGTGGTAGAATTTAAACTCGGATATGTTGGTGAAGGGATATTACTCTTGGATCTCCCATAAGGGACCCAATATGTAATACTATTAAGCTAGCTTTAATTTAGGAGTTAATATATGCCCTCACTCAATATCGAGAACTACTATTTCTGTGGTGAATGGCTCTGGGTGCTATTTGTGGGGATGGTGCAAAGGGACTCTAATGCTATTTATATTTAGTGATGGTAAACTTACTCTTGTGCAAGCAGGCTAATTTTTCTCTTTCCTTAAGTTAAGTAATACATGTACCGCTGGTATGAAAAAATTTTCATCGATACAAAGATGGCGAGGATTTTCCATTCTAAAGTGAATCTGGTATCTTTATCTTTAAGTTCCCAAATATATTTACTTAATCCGTTCGAGTTAGTCTTATTTCTATTTCTGAAAGAGGACTGTTGGAGTACGGCTCTTCGTTTCATTTTATTTTGGGTAGCTCCTATGTATATTATTTTACCAAACTGTGTTGTGACAGTGCAGTGATAAATTACATCTTTACTTTTACAGGTATTTCTAAGGGCACAATTATCTTTATTCCTACAGTCACATAAATTTTGCAACGGTAGAGAATTACTTGCTGGTTGGAAAGTGCTAGGTCTATTAAGGTTGATAGGGTTATTATGGTTCTGAGTGTTACCTTTACTAAATTTAAGGTGGTTATGGGGTTTATTATTTTTATTCTAACTATTTTTATCATTGTTGCTCCTACACACACACACAAATACACACACACATACATACAAACATACACACATGCACATTATATTTATATCGGACCATAGACTTGTATAAATGTATGCGCTTGTGTGGGTTAATATCAATATAATTAATAGGTGTATGTATCTATGTATGTATTTATGTATGTATGCATATATTTAAGTATTTATGTAGGTATTTATATATATGTGTATGCGTGAACCTATGTATATATGTATGTGTATACGCTCGTATATTATAAATATATTCTATGTCGGGAAAAGAAGGACAGGGCGAGAACTAGGTAGAAAGTTCAAAAATATAAATATAACGAAGAGAGGAGATATGGTGACATATGAATGTAAATAAACTGCAGAAGATATAGAAAATGCTTAAAGGAGAAGAGTAAGAGAGAACGACCGAGAAAAGAGATAGACAAAAAGGGAGTAAAATTGTGTGAAAAAAAGAGGAGGAAAGTGAGAGAGAGAGAGAAAGAGTAAGAGAGAGAGAGAGAAAGAGTAAGAGAGCGAGAGAGGGTAAGGGAGAGAGTGATAGAAAGAGAAAAAACTATCAAAAATTTGTGAACGGAAGAGGAAGGAGATGAAACAAGAAAAAAATTAAATGCGAACTCTCCATCTAAAGTAGACAAATAAATAAAAATTAAGAAATATAATGAAATAAAATATAAAAATATAAAAATGAAATTATGACTAAATTCCTAAATTCCATCTTTATAGTGTCGCAGAAGTGCGGCATTTCGGTACCAAATTTGCGAAAATGTTTTGGAACACGAACGTGACATCTTACCCATATGAACAAGGACAAGCTTTTCTGCTGTTCATGTTTGGCTGTGTATGTAATAGGCGCGCGTGAACGCGTATGGTTGTGTAAGTGTATAAATATGTTTATACGTATGCTTACGTATACTTGTCTGTACGTGATAGTGAAGTAGGCCAGTTTATTTTTAAATCACAAAACAAGTCTACTCTGATAACCTAATAACTTTCAAAATTTGTAGGACCAAATAAAAATAAATAATGAATAAATAAATGAAAGGTACACAAGGAATCTTGCACTTCACATATGTTTCGATTATCTTTACTTCCTTTTCACTAGTGAAAAGAAAAATACTATATATTTATTTGTAATGAGAGATAATGTTTCAGATATGACTCATTACAGAATCTTCCGTCAAACAATTCAGAGCTGTGCCATCCGTTGCTATCCATTCGTCTCACGAGGACCCGATCTGCACTTTGTCTGCACTCGCTACGGTCATGTTGGCAAAGTAATTGCTGTATGAAGAGATTTTGAATTGACAAATCGAGAAGTTCTACTCGTATATACGCGACTTTGCCAACATTTTCTTTAAGAAGAGAAACTTCTTCCTTTTTCTTCTTCCTACCCTGAAAACAGTGTCCTCCACTTGCTTCTTTTAGGCTAATCTAGTTCTTTATTAATTTTCTCTTCACGTCACTCTTGCGATTAAAGGAAAAATGATTGTCACACTCGCATAGAAATTTAAGCAACACTAGCAATACCAACAACAAACATTTTAAAGAAAAATATTTATCGACAATTATTGATTGTTCCATTTAATTAATCATACTTATGAATAAAATGCTGTTGAAGATACTCAAACATAAGTAAGGAATTTCTTGACTTAGATTATCATATTCTAAAATTTGTAATGCGCTGCTTGAGAGAAAAAGGACAAAACACGAACGTATCACCTTAGCTCAAACCCTCTCCACTCAATTGTCTCCACCCTACTGCAGCTTCGTGTCCCCTCTTTCATACTTTTTTGACGTGAAATAGTGCACCTGAGAACTATCAGTGAAAACAGCCTTCAGGTTCGCAAAGTTCTGAGTTCGAATTCTATCAATGTCAATTGGTATTCATTAATCAGAGTCGATGAAATAATGTATCAGACAAATACTGCGAGGAGAGGATTCGATGTAAGCGACTACATTCAAAATCAGTGAACTTACATCTGAAATTTATAACAACAACAACAGCAACAACAACAAACAACAATAATAATAATAATGATAATAATAATAATAATAATAATAATAATAATAATAATAATAATAATAATAATAATAATAATAATATAATAATTATTATTATTATTATTATTATTATTATTATTATTATTATTATTATTATTATTATTATTATTATTATTATTATATATTCAGTAGTTTTATTTTATAGCGTGCTTTCACTTCACTACGAGCGCAGCTCTGTGTGCAGTGCCTAGTAGTGCAATTTTCTGTATGTTATATGTGTTTGTAAGTTCTCGTGTTTTTGTTATGTATTTGTATGAATATTTTTATCATGCCTAATGCACCTACTATGATAGGAATTGTTTCTGTTTTTAGATTCCACATTCGAGTTACCTCTATTCCAGGTCTTTGTATTTTGAGAGTTTCTCCATTTCTTTTAGAGAACGTTGACATCTGCCGGTATTGATACATCAAATTAAGAAAGCATTTTTTCTTCATGATCTCTGACAACTATATCTGGTCTGTTGGCCTTAATTTCTCTATCTGTGTGTATCGGCATATCCCAGAGTATGGTTGCTTTCTCGTTTTCTGTGACCTTTTCTGGTGTGTGCCTATACCATCTTTTTCTGTTGTTATTCCATAATGTTGGCATAGCTTCCAATGTATGTAGGTCCAAACTCTGTCGTGTCTGTGAATATATTCCTTCTTAGCCAGGACTGGGCAGCCAGAGATAATATGATTTATTGTTTCTTGTCCATCTCCACATATTCTGCAGTTACTTGTAATATTTCTTTTCATTACATGTTTTTTGTAATTTTGGTGGGGAGGCTTTGATCTTGTGCTGCAATTAAAAATCCCTCTGTCTCTGCTTTGAGTCCTGAGCTTCTCAACCATTGCTGGGATTTTTTCTTTGTCTATTTCTTTTGCGTTTAGTTTAGTCCAGTATTTACCATGAAGGGGCTTTTCTTGCCTTGTTTTATCATTGTTCGTTGCTGTTCTATTTTTAGTTTGAATTTCATTTGTTTTATAGCTTGTGTTGCTTCTTCTTCTTCTTCTTCTTCTTCTTCTTCTTCTTCTTCTTCTGCTTCTTCTTCGTATTCTTCTTCTTCTTCTTCTTCTTCTTCTTTTCTTTCTTCTTCTTACTTCTTCTTCATATATTAGGTGGTATGATTTCTTGTTGTATTTGTCAGCTTCCTTAAATACTGAGAACAGTTTTTTGCTTTGCTCGTGTTTTGCCGCTATTTTGTATCAGCAGACACAGATACAAATACACGCATACCACACATATGTACACATACAACAGGCTTCTACACGGTATACATCTACCAAATCCACTCACAAGAGATCATTCAGTTTTGGGCTATAGAGTAGAAGAAACTTGCCCAAAGTGTCAATCAGTGGGACTGAGTTCGAAGCAAATTCATAGCCAAACGGTTATTAAACGGTTATCTGTGCTATATTTTATATGAAACAGATTAAGAGGGTCTGACATAACGTTGATGTCACTCGCAGAGACATTGGATGTCTCTGTAAAAGTACTTAAAAACATTAAACGATCTAATTAGAAACCTTAATGTGAAGACGAAAAACTAACGATTAGTTCAATGAATTTTATCATTTATAGACATCGTGCATGTACGGGAGACGACTGTTGATAACTCCTAAATTGTTTCAGCCTTGTTAGAACTTTTCAGCAAATACATTTCCCTGTATGAGGTGAAGTAGTGATGAAAGGAAGTAGATGCGAGCAGGAGTATCTGAAATATTTATATATATATATAAAAAATCCTGAGCGTTAATTACTGAAAGACGACAGCCATATGAAAGACAATAGTTAAGTTTGTATTAACATATTTAATAATGTTGTGAGTTACAAATACCTTATTAAAGAAAAGATAGAGTATTAAATTCAATGAGTGACACCTATGTATTACTACAATGTATATATCTTCTGCGTCAAGCTAAGGTAAGTAACTCAAATGAAAGAACAAGAAGACCAGAGAAAAGGGAAAGATAAAACATAAGGATTGGAAATGGTAAATGGGTGCTGTGGTGGCGTTGATGATATTTTCTTTTCTGCTGTTGTTTCTTGTTAGTAGTTTTAGTGGCGGAGACCCCGTCGCCCGATGTCAGATATTTACGATAAAGGGCATGGGTTGAATCATAAGGTATAATAATTTTGAATAGAATTTTAGCTCACAAAAATAACTCATTCGTTGTCGGAACAAACAACAAAACAAAACAAAAACAAATAACAAAAAAGCACAAACAAAAGCACATTTCCACCAACATCGTCGCCTAAACAAATCTCAGTGTATGTATGCATATATGTTCATTCGTGTGTATGTAGGTGCGTATGCATACGCATGTTTGTGTGCACGAGCATGTGTATGATGATAACCTTGCCTCTATCCATTCTTCGGAGCTTCTCTCCTACTCCTTTTCTTCCCCTTCCACTTTTAGCACCTCAACTTACACTTATTTGCCCTCCATTTCTCTCTCTCTCTCTTCTTCGATGACCTATATCATTTTCTCTCCGAATCTGTCAGACTCTTTTCTTCTACGAGGTAGAATCAAAAGGTTCCCGGTCTAGTTATGTTTAATAAAAGATAATCTATTTACCTAAGTTTTGACATAACCTCCTTCGCAATAGTCTCCATGCGCAGCAATTCATCGGTCCCAGCTTTCCTATCACTTTTGGAATCCGGCCTAGAAGTCGTTTTCCGTAAGCGAGTCCAAGACCTTCTGCGATACGCTCCAGATCTCTACAAATAGCTGCATTTTCATTTTGTGGAAGAGATGGAAACCTGCATGTGTTAGATCTGGCGAAGAGGGCAGGTACGGAAGGGAAACAATGTTACTTTTTGGTGAGATACTTACGAGTGAGAATAGGTCGATAACAGGGTGCATTGTCGTCGAGAAAAAAACTTACTCTTCGCGCTCCACAGATCCGGTTGCTTTCACTGAATGCCCTCTCGATTTGCGGTTGGCCCTGAGGGCACAAATTCTCGGTACACAATATCACATTTCCGGGGGTGACGCTCGTGGAAGGTCTTCTAGATTGTTCATCTTCTTCCGCTTTTGAAGCGACCGTGTCACTCGAAACACTGCACACGACCCACTGCTTCGTCGCCGTAAGCTTGCCAAATCATGTTCAATGTCTCTGTAGCAAGTCTAACACAAAATTTCATGTTGGCTCTTTGTTCCTGTCCATGACAAAATTGCAGACTACAACATACACGTGATCAGAAAACATATTTTATAACTTGCGAAGCAAACAGCGATGCCACTCGGCACACTTCCGCATGAAGTTCACTGTGCTATCTCTCAATGCGCAGGCAACAGTTTGCTGCCGTACATTGGACGCGCTACAGAACTAGTCCGGGAACTTTTTGATACCACCTAGTATTCGGTTCCATAATCACAATAACAACAGGTAACAAAAGTTAATTCTGTTCTTTTCTGTTTTTGTGAAAGCCGTGGAATCCTCAGAGTTTTACAAGTTTATATATATATATATATATATATATACATACTAGCTGACCCTGTACCATCAAAATGACAGCTAATCGTAGTATTATGTTTATATATATATATATATATATATATGTTATATATATATATATATATATATATATAAGGTATAAAATAAGGTACATAATAATCACACAAACATTCACATACTTCCCTTGTACATGCACACATACACACATACACTCACACAGAGTTGAAATGCTGTTTGATTTTTCTTTACAGTGTTGAACATTCACCATCCCATTTCCATTGCACAAACACACACATACACACACACACACACACACACACACACACACACACACACACACACACACACAAGCATTTACATACCACCCTTTTACATACACACACATATACTCACACAGAATTGAAACACTGACTTTTTTTCACCTTTTCCTTCAATATTCAAACATCACCCTTCCTTTTTCATTCATATGTTGTGATGAAGTAAAACAGAAGATGCACGGCGAGCTCTTTGCCACTTCTTTCTCTC
>NC_043016.1:2559896-2566721 GCF_006345805.1 Octopus sinensis | reverse complement strand
GTAAAAAATGCCACAGAACCCGCAGTTATTAGAAGTAAAACTTAGGCTTGTATAGGATGAAAGATTGCAAAGATAAACATTGTACAAGAAATTGAAAATGAATAAAACTGAAAATATATGGGTAAATAAAAGAATGCATGACAATTTCATAGGGATGTTGAAGATAAGACAGACAGAGGAAAAAGATGGCTGTGGATGACTAAAGGGATTTAAAACCGGAAACTGAGGCTCTATCTGTGCTGCTCACAAGCAAGCACTAAGAACAAACTATAAAAATACAGAATAGACAACACATCAGAAAGTTCTAAGTGCAGAATCTGTGGACAAAACGGTGAAACCGTATGGCATATTACCAGCCAATGTACCCATTAGCCCATAAGATTATAAGAGACGCCACGACAATGTGCCAGGCTTGTCCGTTGGACACTTTGCAACAATATGGACTTGACAGAGCAAAAAATTGGTAGACCAGAAACCTGAAGGCATCGTCGAAAATAGAAATATAAAATCCGATAGGATTTTATGATTCAGAGCGACCATGATATTTAGAATAGGAAGCCGCCATAGTCTTAATTAGGAAAGAAAACAAGCTATGCTGGATCATAACATAGCATGCCCAGCTGACAAAGAGATATGCGAGTAAGTAGAAAGAAAAGTCGAGATATGTTACAGGTTAGCTTGGGAAGTTAAGCAGTTGAGGTCGATGAAAAAGGTAGCGGTAGTACCAAAAACTGTCGGTGCCCTGGGAACAGTGAGCAAAAATCTCGAGAAGTACGTGGAAGAATTGGGGCTGCAATAAGGGTGAGCACTTCAGAAAGACCACTGCTTGGAATCCCTCAAATATTCCGGAAGGTGCACAAAAAATAAGAGGTGTTACCTTAGTTCACTGGTAGTGAACAGCTGACACTATAGTACATCTCCAGTGTTAGAAACTGTGCAAAGGCAATTATAATATAATAATATAATAATAATAATAATAATAATAATAATAATATAATAATAATAATAAATAATAATAATAATTTGAAAGACCAAAACAATAAAGTTTGCTTATTGATTGACATGAGCATCCCCTGTGATCATAATATCTCAGCGAAAGAGTTTGACAAGCTCAGAAAATATAAAGACCTACTCATTGAAATGAGAAAATGTGGCATCTCAAGGCGGATACAATACCAGTGATCGTAGGAGCACTAGGAATGATCAAAGGGAACCGAAAATTATATGAGAATATCCCTGGCTTACCACCCTGCAAGAAGTGCAAAGATTTGTCTTAACTGGTACATCAACGTATTGAGAAGAGCATTGTCGAGTGTGAGAACTGTTGCTGCTCATGTATTTTAATTTAACTTAAAAAAATGAACGACATTTGTTTAGTTTATGGCCTACCAATGTACACTATGAGTTTCTCTTGCCCTAGGAGTCGGAAGACACTCGGCAAAATGGAAGCAAATTTGAAAGAAGAAAAAAAAAAAATAATAATAAGAAATAATAATAATAAAATAATAATAATACATCAACAACAACAACAACAATGATAATAATAATAATAATAATAATAATTTTTGCTAACAAGGTCAGTTTTGGTGGGGCGGGATTAAGTCAATTACATCGAACCCAATGCGTAACTGTTTACCTATTTTATAGATCTGAAAGGATGAAAGGCGAAGTCGACCCCGGCGGATTTGAATTCAAAAAACGTAGCGGCAGACGATACCGCTAAACATTCGTCCGGAGTGCTAAAATTCTGGCAGCTCACCGCCTTAATAATAATAATAAAATAATAATAATAATAATATAATAATAATAATATTAATAATAATAATAATAATAATTATAATAATAAAATAATAATTATAATAATAATAATAGTAACATAATAATAATAATAATAATAATAATAATAATAATAATAATTATTATTATTATTATATATACTAATAATAACAATAATAATAATAATAATAATAATAATAATATTAATAATAATAATAATAATAATAATAATTATAATAATAATAATAATAAATAATAATAATATAATAATAATAATAATAATAATATAATATTAGATACCAGGAAACCCCCAAGTTTTAAAAACATTACAATTTTCTTATGTTTCTTAAGCATTCTCTAGAACAATACTAGGTACAAAACCAAATGTATGCACTCTAAGCATAATACAACTTGAACTCTAACTTGTTGTCTCTTGAGGTCTCTCTGGGTGACTTGGTGTCACTTGTACAAATATAAAGCAAAAGTCAAACATAAATTAATAATAATAATAATATAATAATATAGAATAATAATAATAATAATAATAATAATAATAATATAATAATAATAATAATAATAATATAATAATAATATATAATATTAATAATAACAATAATAACAATATTAATAATGGTAATAATAATTTCTGTTTCGGGCACAATAATAATATTGATTTCAAATTTTTGGCACAAGGTCAGCAGTTTCTGAAAAGGCTAAGTCGATACATCGACTCCAGTGTTCAGCTGGTACCTATCTTCTCGAGCCTGAAAGGATGAAGGCAAAGTCTATCTCGGAGAAATTTGAACTCAGAACGTAAAAACAGAAGATATGCCGCTAAGCATTTTTAAACGGCTTGCTCACAATTCTGCCTACATGCCTCCTATTTAAAATAATAATAAAATAATAATAATATAATAATAATAATAATAATAATAATATAATAATAATATAATAATAATAGTAATAACAATAATAATAATAATAATAATAATAATAATATAATAATAATACAACAACAACTAAACAACACAACAACAGCAGCAGCAACAACACAACACAACAACAACAACAACACAACAACAACAATAATAATAATAATAATAATAATAATAATAATAATAATTGATGTAGACCAAGCAACAACCCTCAGTGGCTGAAGATTCAGGATTGAAAGCAGAGACTGAAGGTTTCATAATGGCAGCACAAGATCAAAGCTTGTTTACCAGAATTACCAGGCTAACGTTCTCCGAAACGTACTGACCCTAAATGCAGATTCTGCGACACATTTGACGAAACAATAGACCATCTCGTTTCGGGATGTCCTGTGCTGACACAAACGAATACAAAAATCGCCACGATAGGGTAGGACAGTATATACATTGGAAGATATGTAAACACTACAAATCCGACACTCCTGCTAACTGGTATGAACACCATCCTCAGCCAGTTGTTGAAGGTAAAGATGTCACCATCCTCTGGGATTTTCCAGTCAACACTGACAGAATGATCAAGGCTAATCGACCAGACATAATGTTTAAAGACAGGGAAGGAAAAAACCTGCAGACTAATAGAGGTAAGCGTCCCCACTGATAAAATGTATCTGTAAAGAATTTGACAATCTTAGTAAATATAAGGACCTGGAAATCGAAATACAAAAGATGTGGAATCTTAAAACAAAAAATGTTCCTGTTATTGTAGGTGCCCTAGGTATGATAAAAAAGGGATGTCAGAAAAACCTAGAAAATATCCCTGGAGAACCATGTCTCAAGAAATCCAAAAGATTGTGCTAACAAGTACTGCCCACATCCTTAGAAAACCCTTCAATGTAAATGTTTGTGTTTGTATTACATGGAGATATTTCTCTACTTCCCTCCCCAAGCTTTCAGCTATATTTCAACAACTCTTAACCTTCACTTGCCTGGGCGCTGGGTGTGCCCCGGCAGGTGATTGCATCAACATGCAGATTAAAAGTAAATGACGATGATAATAATAATAATAATAATAATAATATAATAATAATAATAATAATAATAATAATAATAATCATAATAATAATATAATAATAATAATATAATAACAACAACAAACAACAGCAACAACAACAATAATAATAATAATAATGGATCCTACGGCTGTAAAGATCAACTACACTCATCAATAAGATGATCTAAGAAGATTGTCACAAACGACACAAAAACTCATCAATAGCCTATATAGACTATAAAAAGACTTTTGATAGCCTACCACATAGCTGGATTAGGAAATGCCTGGAAATGTATAAGATAGCACCTACTCTGCGAAACTTTTTGACTGTAAGTATGAGATCATGGAGAACCACACTAACTCTGAAGAGTGACAATGAATCCCTAAATGCTGGTGATGTAAAAATTTCGTGTGGCATTTTCCAGGGTGACTCACTGTCACCACTCCACTTTTGTTTAGCCTTAATGCCTCTCTCAAAATTGCTCAATGACGCGCGGTACGGGTATAAAATGTTTGATAAAAATATAAATCATCTCATTTACATGGATGATTTAAAGCTTTTTGCAAAAAATGACCAACAACTCAAGGGCTTACTAGCGATAGTAAAAAAAATTCAGTGACGACATCAGAATGCAATTCGGCCTCGATAAATGTGCAAAAGCTCCCTTTATCAAAGGAAAAATGACAGAAACATCTAACGTTAACATTGACCAGCAGAATGTCATAAAAGAACTAGACCCAGCGGAGAGCTACAAGTACCTAGGAGTAATTGAAGGGAACGGAATAAGGCATTCAGAGATGAAGGAAAGGATCAGGAGAGAATGCTATCGAAGAGTGAGAGCAATACTCAAGACAGAGCTGAATGCAAGAAACAGGATCGAAGCGATCAATGCATTAGCCATACCAGTCGTGACTTACAGTTTCAATATCGTTAACTGGTCAATTACTGAAATATGTCAGCTCGACGGAAAAATAAGAAAACTGTTGACAATGCATAGAATGCACCACCCTAAGGCAGATACAGAACGAATTTATCTGCCAAGAAAAGAGGGAAGACGTGGTCTTTTGCAACTGGCAATAACGATGAAGATTGCTGCAATTGGCCTAGACACCTACCTGAAAAAGTCTGAGGACTGGATGTTAAAACTTGTTTCAAAACATGAAAACACGAAAGCATCATACTCAGTGACAAACAGGCAAAGGTACATCTAAGTGAATTCCGATACAACCAATTTCGGAATTAGAGATAAACATACAAGAAACAAGCACAGAAAAGCTAGGCGCATGAAAACCCGTGCCAAAACTGCGGCCTTAGATATTCTGATAATAAATGGCAAGAAAAATCTCTCTATGGCAAATACCCAAAGAGAGCGAATAATGTAGATATTGACAAGCCCTGACCCATCAATGGCTAATGGCCTCTGGCTTAAAATCTGAAACAGAAGGGTTTATCATAGCAGCTCAAGATCAATGCCTACCAACAAGAAACTACCAGGCCAACATATTAAAGAAGGGCAGTAGCCAAACATGTCGTGTATGCCGACAACAAAATGAAACAAAATGTCGTCTCCAAATGCAGTCTTCTAGCGCCTACAGAGTACCTCAACAGGCATGATAGAACTGCACAATATATTCACTGCAAAAACCTGGATTTGCCCCATGAAAAAACTGGTGGGAACACAATCCACCTCCAGTGCTTGAAAATGACCACATCTCACTCCTCTGGAACTTCACCATTCAAACTGATAGAAAGATAGATGCAAATAGGCCAGACATCATATTGAAAGACTTCAGACAAAGAACATGCCTCCTCATTGATATGACTGTCCCAATCGATATAAACGTATCTGTCTAGACCTACCAGAAACTGAGCAAATATAAAGATCTTGAAATAGAAATCAGCAAAATGTGGAACTGAAGACTAAAACAATACCTGTGTCATAGGTGCCCTGGGAATGATAGCGAAAGGGACTGATTGCTACCTAACTCAGATACCAAGGAAACAGGAAACCTAAAATGGCAAAAATTCAAAGATAGTGCTCATGGGAACTGCTCATATCCTACGCAAAATACTCTCTATGTAATCCCAAGGTTTAAGACAAACTTTTTTTTTATATTTATGTATTAGACATTCACTAGTACAACACCAAAAAAATACCCCGAAATATATGGCACACTAGGCATAACAACAACGTGAACTTCCAAACTGTTGTCTCTTGAGGTGTCTGGGTGAGACTTGGATCCAACTTATACAAACATAAAGAAAAGTCAAACATAGAATAATAATAATAATAATAATAACAATAATAATGATGATGATGATGATAATAATAATATATTAATAATAACATAATAATAATAACACCAACAACAACAACACAACAACAGATAATAATAATAATAATAATAATAATATACTAATAATATAATAATAATAATAATAATAATGATGAGATGATAATAATAATAATAATAATAATAATAATAATAATAATAATAATAATAATAATCATAATAATATAATAATAATAAATAATTTCTGATAGGAGCCCAAGGAGCAGTTTGGATAGAAGAGCATAAGTTAATACCATCATGGCCTCGAAGACATGTTAAAATAAAGTTGACTTACCGTTCGGTACTTACACTAATAATGTAAGCAAAGAGTGGGAATAATATTGCGAAACATATTTTGCAGATCCAATGCCCTAAAGACAAAAAAAAAAAAAGTATGCTGATGATAATGATAATGGTGGTGATTGAGAAGTGAAATTTCAGTGGGACTTACAAATCTAAGACCACTGTGAGTGCTCATACATAGTGTTGTTTTCCGAACAAGAGGCTGAAATTACGCGGAGGCTTATCTGTCACCTGAAGGCTAATCTTGCAGTTCTCACCCATCTTTATCCAAATTATCCTCGAAAGCAGATCCACCGTCTGCACATTAACCCTCATTCAATAATTACAAATAGTATTAATAATAACAATAAATAAATAAAATTAACGATAATAACAACAACAAAAATAATAATCCCGATGATAATGATAACTAAAAAAAAATCCATCCTG
>NC_043016.1:2544896-2554896 GCF_006345805.1 Octopus sinensis | reverse complement strand
AAGAACTTCTCAAGGACACAGTGGAGAAAGGATGCACCAGGCTTTGGAGCCGTCTTGAGGCCGTGGTGAAAGCTAATGTTATTTCAAATTTTTAAAGAATTCTTTACTTTTGGATGAGATATTGTGCTTTCACTACCATACCAAAAGAACAAACAGAGTGCCGGAGAAGGATGTATAGCTGTAAGTAGCAACTTCTGGTAAACCGAGCAAATATAGTGGACTGTAAGAGGAGTAAGACAAACCTGAACATGACTTTGATTGATTATCAGAAAGCATTCAACGGTGTTCCACACTCATGGACACGGGAATCTCTCCACACAAATAAGGTGGCCCCACCACTACTTAAAATATATTAAACATGCAATGGCAAAGTGGAAAACCAGTTGAACATTAAAAAATGACTCACAAGTTATTAAAACCTACCCTATAACCATAAGAAAAGGGATTTTCCAGGGAGACTCACAGTCACCCCTGCTTTTCTGTCTTTCTCTAATCCCTCTTTCTTTCTAAGTACTTTGCTATTCCACCTGTTGTTATTTTATCGTAATTTTCTATCAGAAATGGAAAGAAAAAGCACTTCATGGCCAGTAACCCTGCAAAGCTTGACAGAGAGAGGAAGTGAACCTAAGTAAAAGTCAAAATATAAGCCATCTCCTATACATGGATGACCTAAAACTTTACGCTAAAAGCACCATGGAACAGAGAAACGTCGTCAAAATTCTTCAGAGTTTCAGTAATGACATCGGAATGAGCATGGGGCTGGACAAATGTGCCAGAGTCACACTGAGAAAGAGACAAATTATTCAGCACTGGAAACCCACTGCACATCGACATAGATACAGAAATTAGAGAATTAGACACAATCACCCATACAAATATCTAGGGAATAGAAGAAAACAGCTAAAAGCAATACACAGAAATGAAAGCAAAAATTAAGAGAGAGAATTACAGAAGAGTTAGACTAATATGAAACACTGAACTTAATGCTAAAAATACAGATAATAGAGATAAAACGCTAGTTATACCAGTCATAAATTACAGCTTAACATATTGAGCTGAAATAAGTGAAATGAGAAACTAGATAGAAAAACCAGAAAATTATCAGCAGCGTACCGAAGTCACCACCCCAAAACAGACGCAGACAGAATGTATCTACCCCGCTCAGAAGGTGGCCGTGGCCTGATTCAAAGAGAAAACTACTATAAATTAACAACGGTTGGACTAGCAAATTACTTAGAAATAAAGAGGGGAAGGCTACTGCATTTAGTAAAGAAACATGAAAAAAAGAAAAAAAAAAAGAAACACTGGCCCCAGATGACAACATAACAGAAATGCCGAGAGAGACCCAAAAACATGAAAACTGAATTACAAAAGATACTGAAACAGAAATGGAGAGAGAGAAGTGAGCCTAAGTAAAAGTCAACAATGGCTCAAAAGCTCAGGACTGAATGCCTGACTACAAACAATTATATAAACAAAATAATGAAAACAGGCCTCAACACCAAATGCAGAATGTGCAACCAGTACAATGATATAGTTGACCACTCTATCTCGGGCTGTCCAGTCCTTGCCAAATCTGAATATACATACAGATACGACAAAGTAAGTAATTATGTTCACTGGACAATATGCCAACATTACAACATCAGAATGGACAGCAGGTAGTATTAGCATTAAAACAAGCAAGGTACAAGATAACGATTAGGCCCCAATCATCTAGGATATGCCGGTTCAAACGGATAAAGAAATAAAAACTAATCGCCCAGACATAATAGTCAAGGAATGGGGAAAAAAAAACTTACTGATAGACACTGCAGTCCCTTCTGATCAAAATATTGTCCAAAAAGATGAGACATTGTCGAAGTGCAGAGACCTCGAAACTAAAGTATTCAAAATGTGGGACATGAACGTAAAATCTATACCAATAATAATTGGAGCAATGGGCATGATAAAAAAAAATCATATGAACAAAAATGTAGAAGCTATACCTGGATCCTCAACACTACACACTGTCCGAAAAATAGCCTAGCTAGGAAAAATCTTACATCTTACGCAAGACACTATCAATCCAATAATACATGGCATCCCAAAAGTCACTTATGAGTTTCAGTTTTTAATAACTTCCTTAACTTTACAAATAAATGCATGAAATGTTGACATAATATAAAAGACATAATGGACATTAATATGCACAAGTAAAGTTTTGCAACACCGCTAAATCACATATGAAAAATGACAATGCTTAAGTGGCAACCATTTTCAGCTTTGCACGCCCATGATCTTTCCAAAACTTGCACCATAACACCCTCAAGAGTTTCAGACCCCACTTCTCTGATTGCTCTATTGATGTTCTCTTTCAGTTGCACCAGGGTCTCCGGTTTGTTGACGTAGATCCTCCCTCTCAGGTAACCCACAAGAAAAAATCCAGGTTAGTCAAGTTTGGGGAGCATGAAGGCCAGTTGATTTGCCGTAGCAGGAGATTATTCTCTCTCCAAATCACTGCCATAACAACTGCATTGTCTCTCTTGCGGTATGAGAAATTGTGCCATCTTGCTGGAACCATGTGTGAAGTCTATTTTGAATGGCCTTCACGTTCTCCAGATTTGACTAGCCCGGATTTTTTCTTGAGGGTTTAGGTTAACAAATCGGAGAACCTGGTGCAACTGAAGGAGAGCATCAATAGAGAAAACAAAGAAGTGATGACTGAAACTCTTGAGAGTGAAGTTTTGGAAAGAGCACAGGCGTGCGAAGCCAAAAATGGCTGCCATTTAAGCAATGACATTTTTTGTATGTGATGTAGTAATGTTGCAAAATTTGACTTGTGGATATTAACTTCCTATTTCTTTTATTGCCCACACAGGGCTAAACAGAGAGGGGACAAACAAGTACAGACAAAGGGATTAAGTCGATTACATCGACACCACTGTGTAACTGGTACTTAATTTATCGACCCCGAAAGGATGAAATTGATTTTGAGACACCCTGTACAACCTAAACAAAACAACCTACAAATACAAGACACACTCTATACAGCATTTATCTAGTAAAATAAATTCCGAGCAATAAGCCAGAAAACCAAAGCATCACACACGCCACTATAAGCAGTAACACAACAAAAGACAGCACCACACCACAAGGATAAATTGCTAAAACGAAACATTGCCGGGAAGAGTTCTCACACTCCCAACAACAGAAAAGAACACATAATGCTGCACCCACCCACCCGCAACAGGGAGGTGAGCAGACATTTGCCTCAATCAACCAAAGATTGAATAGTTATATGATGATGATGATGATGATGATAATAATAATAACGACAACAACAACAGCAGCAGCAGCAACAACAAAAACAACAACAACAATAATAAATGCCCTGATGCAGTACCAGGCAGTGGCTCCCATGGCTTCTGATCTTAACTGATTGGAAGTGTTATCATGTACATTGTTTTGTCTTGGTATAAAAGATGGGTTAACAGCAAATATTCTGCTCAATACCACAGATTTGCTTGTCAGTTGTTTGACCGTAACCAGTTGAGCATGTCCCTTAGTGACTGACGATATGTGCATCTCTGATCACGAGCAGAAGTAGTGGGGGAGTATCATAGCCATGTGTTGAGAGGGATTCTTTGGGGTTTGAATAGTTCACCTCTGGAAACATGGGTGGTTCTTTCAGCATCCTTAAACAACCCTTATTCAGGGACCTTTTGAGCGGGATGGGCTACTCAACCTGAAGAAAATTCTAACTGGGCCCCCACCTGCAACTCTGCCAGGGCAATTTTTGTTTTAGATAAAACCTAATGAGACATTGTTATAAGTAGATGGGGTTTTAGCAGGAATGAAACTTTGAAGATATTGAACATCTAACTTTGTAACATAGTGGGGCACGATACTCGATTTAACGACAAATCTAAACACACACACACAAACACGCACACACACACACACACACACACACACACACACACACACACACACACACACACACACAAACACACACACACATATTAGGTGCAAGAATGACTGTTTGGTTAAGAAGTTTGCTTCCCAATCACATGGTTCCACGTTCAGTCCCTCTGCATAGTACCTTGGGCAAGTGTTTTCTACTTTAGCCTTAGGCCAACCACAGACATATGACCTAATTTGGTAGGCAGAAACTGTAGCCTTGTTCATCAGAAAATGACTGAGAAATATGTTTATAAAGAAGTGTTGTTTTCTTCCTTCTGTCCATAAAAAGGAATAAATAATACAATGTCGCTGTGGATCATAATACCCGGGCAACGCTGGGGTGCATTGCTAGTGTGTGTGTGTATATATATATATATACACATATATATTCATATATTCATATATATTCAAATATGTATATAAGATATATATAAATATATATATGTATATATACATATATATTACATACATATATATATATATATATATATATGTCTCTCTCTCTCTCTCACTCTATGTATATATACATATATATATATATACGATGGGCTTCTTTTAGTTACTGTCTACAAAATCCATTCACAAGACTTTGGTCGGCCTGAGGCCATAATAGAGGACACTTGCCTGAACCCAAAGCCATGAGATTGGGAATCAAGCTTTTTAGCACACAGCGACGCCTATATGTAAATATATGTATGTGTGCGTGTGTGTGCATATACATGCAACTGCATGCACTCCAGTTCATGCACTCACAGATGCACACACATATGGCCGAAAAATACATTAAAAAGTGTCAAGGGAAGACCCGGTACATTTTAAAAAAGTGCCTTCTGGTATTCATTCTCCTTGCGTTGCAAAGTTACTCTCTTGTAAGTTATGTCTTAGTAAACGCAATGTGGTTTTTATATATGCTATACATATAAACAAACAATAACAACAACAAAGAAACAATTGCAATTACATCAATAAAAACAAATACGGGGACAACTGCAGTCACAACAGCAACAACAATTACTGTAAAATTAAATAAAAAAAGAAAGCAAAGAACAAAAAAATATTCGATAACGTTGCCAGAATCGATAATGCTGATTACATCGTGCTGAAGAATAATAAAGACAACAATAAAATCGATGTTTACGATAGAAGAAGCTGAAGCAGCGAAGAATAGTGTAAGGATATCAATAACAATATCGAGATAAATAATGTCATTATTATCGCCATCGTCGTCGTCGTCACCATCAATCCCCGTCATCTCTCACCGTTGTCATTATCATCATCGTCATCATAGTCATCCTCCCCATCACCATCTCTTAAGTATGTATGAGTTATTCAAAAGAAAAGAGGCAACTGTATTCAATGAGCGAAGAATCCAAAGGGCGAAAGTATTCAACAATGAAAATATTTCGTAATAAATTTGATCCGCTAATATCCAATATCACAACCATATTTGAATGGCGGCCGATAATCTCTTGCCGAATTAGGAATCTTTGTGTGCAGGACCATTGTTTCAGTTCCAGCAACATGAGCGAATCGCTAGTTAGAATGTTGGCAGCTTACCACTATGTAAATGGATATAAAGTTCCTTGGGACTATAGGTCATGAGGCTGTAAACACATCCGCAGCCTAGCTTATAAAAATGTGAGATATGTTATAAATATTATTTTCTTATCCTATGATATGTGAAATAGTTTGAAGTCTTGGGTATAAACATGTATATTACGGCATTCTTTGGTGGTAAATATACATATGTAAGGCTAAATTAAAGAATCAAAAGGTCATCTTAAGGTCACAATCATACCTTGCTGTGATTCCCAGGTATAAATACTGGATACAGCTTTACAATATACCAAGTTACGAAGAGTCATTTTTTTTTTACAGAACATGCAGACGCATGAAGAAACTTTTAAGTTCAGTTCTATATTTAAGAGATGTACATTATTTACGTTATTTTACAAACAAGATGAGGACAAATATCCGCCAGATGTAAATAATGTAAATAATGTTCTAAGTAGTTGTCATTTATTCTTTTACTTGTTTCAGTCATTTGACTGCGACCATGCTGGAGTACCGCCTTTAATCAAACAAATCGACCCCAGGACTTATTCTTTGTAAGCCTAGCACTTATTGTATCAGTCTCTTTTGCCGAACCGCACACTTACATCGGTTGTCAAGCGATGGTAGGAGGGCAAACACAGACACACAAAAACATACCTACACAAACATACACACACACACACACACACACACACACACACACACATACGATGGTATTCCTTCAGTTTCCGTCTACCAAATTCACTCACAAGGCTTTAGTCAGCCCAAGGGTATAATAGAAGAGAGTCGCCAACATACCACGCAGTGGAATTGAACCCGGTACCTGGTGGTTGGGAATCAAGCTTCTTACCATACAGCCACTACTGTGCCTACTCTGAGAAATTTAAAATCCTTAATATGTATTGTAATACGCAGATTATTCTAAAGAAGAAATGTTTTCATATTTCTTTTACTTATTCCCATCATTGGACTGCAGCCATGTTGGATCACTGTTTTGAAGTTTTTAGTCGAACAAATCGACCTCGGCGATTACTTTTTCGAAGTCTGCTACGTTTCGCAAACAAACCGAAACCCGTTGTCAAATGATACAGGGTACAAACGCAAAGATACACACGCACACATACCGCAGGTTTCCACACAGTTTCCCGCGAGCTTTGTAAAACTACACAATGTTGACCATGACTAGTAATCCCACCCCCGCCTCTAGTTACCCTAATTTAAAGCTTCATTGAATCGTCTGTGTAAATGTCATAGGTCTGCCCAGGGTAAATTAGCAGGGTTACTTAACAAGAAAAACAATACAAGAACCAACATCAACAAAAAAAGCTGGAAAAAACAAAAGAATAAAGCAACTACAGAAAGTAACTGGAGATCCATTTCTAATGGTTTTAAATCATCACACAACTCGCTATACTATTCACTTCCTGTGATTATTTTTACACCATTCCATTCCTAATTTCTTTTGCCCTCTCACCGTTAAACACTTTACCCACAATTCCTTCTGCCTCCGCTACCAAACACGCTTCATTTTTAATTCTTTCACTGATCCCATTACCACCGTCAACTTTACCACCACCACCACCACCATCATTACTGCCAACGCTATTTAATTGTTCACGTTGAACAGTTTAGCAGTGACCTGCATGCACCACACTACGCCTCCGCAAGCCTTTAACATTCCGAATCGAAACATCAAGAGACGACAGATGATTCCATTCGTCTTCTCACTCTGATATTCGGACGATCTAAATCTATTTGGAACCGTTAGTTATTCGTCAAATACTGTAGAAATATTTCGTGAAGCTGTAGGTCTCTGATTTGAAGGATAGATAACACAAATGAATGAGCAATGAGAAAGTAGGGAAAAAAAAAGAAAAAAAGGGAAAAAGAAGAAAGAAAACAAGAGAGGGGAAGAGGAGGCAGTAATATCAATCATCCAAGAGGCAGGATATGAGATCTAATCACGTTTGTTTGGTTTTATGTGCGTATGTACATACATACATACTTCCATACATGCATACATACATACATACATACTTACATACATACATACGTACATACACATTCAAACACATACACACGTACATATATTATATATACACACACACATAAATACATATATACATACATTAACACATACACACACATATGTATGTATATGTAGTGGGGTGAGTGGTGGATGAAGTATTAGTGGCTGTGGGGAGCGGGGAGGGGGAGGTGTCGAAAACAGCTTCTCATTCAAACATGTTTCATTGAAAACATGTTTGTGTTACAATTTAATCTGTCTTTATTAATGACTTCCCATAATTCCTTATTAACAATTTATTTTTAGCTTTGGACTAGTAACGTTCGTCAGTTCATTAACGATTCTAGACATATTTTCAAATAAGTGGTAATAACGGTACTTTTAATGTTGCCTTTTTATAGTAAGTACCAATGATCATAGGAATATTGTAAGCGGTAAAATCAACATGGAAGCAGTTAGAATTTGTTAAAATCCAAGTTACTTTCAACGAACAAACAGGGGCTGCATCTCTATGTCTCTTTTTTTCTTCATTTTTTGTTGTTGTTTTGCTTTGTATATGGTTATTAGTAAGCATCTTGAACCTTTATTGTAGATGGCTATGTGTTAAGAATTTTGCTTCCCAACCTGAATTCAGTCCCACTGCGTGGCACCTAGGGCAAGTATCTTCTGCTATAGCCTTGAACCGACCAAAGCCTTGTGAGTGGATTTGGTAGACGGAAACTGAAAAAAAGTTAGTCGCATACGCGCGCGCGCAACACACACCACTTGACAATCGGTGTTGGTGTGCTTGTCTCCTCGTAAATTAGCGGTTCGGCAAAAGGAGACCAATACTATAAGTGCCAGGCTTTTTGAAAAAAGTACTAGAGTTGATTCGTTCGAATAGAATTCAAGGTGGTCACTGGCCAATGAATGAAACATGTAAAGAAAGATGAAAGATTCCTATACAAATTTGTTGTGTTATCAACTATTGATTTTCTGCAGCAAGTTTTGTTTCATTTTCTGTATACATACATACATTATATATATATATATATATATATATATATATTATATATATATAATATATATATATATATAATATATATATATATATATATAATATATATATTATATGTGTGGTGTGTGTGTGTGTGTGTGTATGTATGTATGTATGTATATATATAATATATATATATATATATATATATATTATATATATATATATATATATATGTATAAGAAACATCATTTCTGGATGGGATCTGGAGTGAATTATCTCACATGTCCATGACTCTCAGGTGCTTCAACACCCAGCGCATCGAGAGAGTAATTTTCCACCTTGTCAAATCGCAACCTACTGGCAAATACACGGTGCTTGTTCGTTCAGTTAACGTAGTCGAGAATGTTAATTACACAAGTGCTGCTTCTATTTCATAGCTTGAATATATATATGTATATATTGTGTCCCCGTGAAGGCGCAATGGCCCTATGGTTAGGGCAGCGGACTCGCGATCGTAGGATCGCGGTGTCGACTCCCAGAGCGGGCGATGTGAATGTTTATTGAGCAAAAACACCTAAAACAGGCTCCAGCAAGGGCTGGTGTCGAACCCTGCTGTACTCTTCCACCACAACTTTCTCTCACTCTTTCTTCCTGTTTCTCTTGTACTTGTATTTCAAAGGGCCAGCCTTGTCACACTCTGTGTCACGCTGAATCTCCTCAGGAACTACGTTAAGGGTATACATGTCTGTGGAGTGCTCAACCACTTGCACGTTAATTTCACCAGTAGGCTGTTCCGTTGATCGGATCAACTGTAACCCTCTTCGTCGTAACCGACGGAATGCCATGATTGTGTGTCTCCAAAAGGTATATTTTTACATATGATAACTCAATATTCAATTTTGTAAAAAGATTTAAGGGAGCCTGACTTTTCTTTGTACCAAGGAAGTTTACGAAGTTAAAAGTTATGGCCGGTCTCCGATAGAATAAATACTAGGCTTATTAAAAATAAGTCCTAAAGGTAATGCTCCAGCATGGCTGTGTGGTAATAAGTGTACTTCCCAACCACATGATTCTAGGTTCAGTCTCACTCTGTGCCACCTTTGGGCAACAGTTTTCTACTATAACCCTGAACCGATCAAAGCCTTGCGAGTGGATTTAGTAGACGAAAACTGAAAGAGGCATGTCGTATATGTGTGTGTGTGTGTAAATACACATATACAGACATATCTAGAGACACGTTAGCTATTTTCTCGCCCTTTTCGTTGTAAGAAAGTGGAAGCGGGGTGATATGAGCATGTTTTGCTGAAGTTCGAACGACCGCGTAGAGATCTAAGTGAAAAGAAGTTTAGCGTAGTGCATAAAGAAGAGATTAGAATTAAGCAGTGTAAAACTGTCTTGGAAGAGTTTTAGAACGTTGAAAAAATATGGCTTAAAATTCTAAGGCAGCTGATATAATTAAAAGGGAGACATCTTGAAAAGAAATAAAACCGAGATCG
>NC_043016.1:2534896-2539896 GCF_006345805.1 Octopus sinensis | reverse complement strand
TTGCACAATTCACTCACCTTTCAGAAAACTTGCTATCAGACAGCACTCTCCTCTCTAACCTCATATTCCTTTTCAAGTGAAACTTTAAAAAGTTGATGAGGCATTGACCAAAGAGGAAAGTGTCTGACTTTAACCCTTTCAAACGGGTCCACCATACAACCTCTTTTGCAACAGCCTCTAGGCACAGGAAAACGGCCTTGCCCTCCTTGTTAAAGGAGGTCGGCGGAGCAATCTTCACTATGGATTCATCTGATATCCGGATCCGTCCTATACGTGACAGTAGCTGTTCGACATAAGCCCATAGTTCAGCAATACTCGGGCACTGGACGAGTGCGTGCAGAACGGTTTCGTCGTCCTGGCAACACTTCGGGCAGGCCCGGCTGACGGCACTTCCGAGCCGGTAGATTTTATCCCGAACAGGCAGAGCCTCTCGGTAGCACTGCCAAACGAGCGACCTCTGGAAATTATCCATTGGCCCCGACCCGAAAGTCCTTCCGAACAGACCTCTCAGTTCGTTATCATCAACGCCTAGAGTTTCCCCGAGAACGTCGTCGCATTTTTCCTCCACTAACCCTCTATAGAACGCTAGAGTGGAACTAAAACCGATTACATTGCCCGCTTGGCGGAGGGCGGAGAGAGCTTGACGGCACTCGAGGTGCCAAGCACCCTTTCTCGGTCTACGTTTGATCCAGGTCTGCAGCTCTGTCAAAGAGGCGAGCTGCGGAAAGTCGCGTCTGTCAAAAAAAGACAACACCTGTTCACCGTCTAGGAAACGCTTGAGATGTCGCAGCCTGAGTGCATGTCTGCGCATCAATAACCAGAGCATGCCAAGGGGTCCGTTCAGCGGTAGTTGACTGCAGATGGATCGCCTGACCAGTGGCACCTGACCCTTCCACAAAAATTCGAAGAGCAGGCGTACCAGCTTGGCCAACCAGCGGTCGGGACAAGGGACGACGGTCAAGCGGTAATAGATGACGGATGCGATGTACGCATTCGCCACCTCCACTCGACCTTTCAAGGACAGCTTCCTCTCGGCCCATTTCTGGGTGAGACATGCCACCCTGCTCGTCACTTCTTCCCAGTTTTTATCCACCTGGAGGTCCGGACCGAACCAGACCCCGAGCAATTTAACGGGTCCGTCTGTCCAGTGCCCTACGACGCTGTTGGACGGCATGGGCTTGCCTCTCCAGGTGCCCAGTTGCAAGGCCACAGACTTTTCCGCGTAAATGTTTGCCCCTGTCACCGCTTCGTACTCGTTTAGCGTCTCGCCAATCAGGTCAATGTGCCTGTGGTAATAATAATAATAATAATAATAATAATAATAATAATAATAATAATAATAATGATAATAATAATAATAATAAAAGCAGTAGTAGTAACAATAATAATAATAAGTATTATTATAATAATAATAATAACAACAACAATAATAATAATAACAACAACAACAACAACAACAATAATAATAATAATAATAACAACACCAACAACAACAACAACAACAACAACAATAATAATAATAATAATAATAATAATAATAATGATGATGATGATGATGATGATGATGATGATGATGATGATGATGATGATTTCTCTGTTGACCACAAGGACCGTGCACAAACCAAATAGGGATAATACAATACAAGGGACACTGGGGTGTTGAACAATAACGAGAATACAATGAATAACGATAACAATTAACAAGAAAATTCTAACAACACAGATCCCCAGTACGGGAAGTTCGAACCAAGGCCAACCAATGTACCTCACACATCCTGATCACCCCGACTACCAAGAGCACCTCAGAGAGGCACACCTCTTCCTCTCAACCATTCCAGCCCACAAGCGAATGTTCAACACCGTTTTCGTCACATTCAACAAAAATACTGCTGCTGGTGGTGGTGGTAGGGTGCTGTACTCCCCCACTCAACTCTCACTTTTCTTTTTTAGGTGGAAATTTGAAAAAAGTATCTGTCCGAAGAGGAAAGTATCTGTCTTCAATCCTTTCAGTCTCGTCCACCACACTACCTTCTTCGCCATAGTCACCTGACAGAAGAGAACTGCCTTTCATTCCCGGACAAAATATGGCGGCGCGGCGATCCTCACAATGGACTCGGCAAATAGCCGGATCCGTCCTACATGCGTCAATAGCTGTTCAACAAAACTCCGCAAGTCTTCAATGCATGAATACTGTACGAATGCAAATCGGTTTCATGGAACTGCGCATATTTCGGACAAGTCCGACTGACGGCACCTCTGTGCCTATGGAGCTTGTGTCAAAACTTGCAGAGCCTTCCGGTAACCCTGCCAAGACAGATTTCTTAAAATTGTCCATAGGTCACGACCCGAAAGTCCTCCGGATAAGACCAGTCAATCCCCACCTCCCGACGCCCAGAGTCTCACAGAACTCCAATGTGGAACTTCCACCGACCGCATTGTCCGACTGGCAAAGGACTGTGAGCGCTTGCAGACACTCCAGGTGCCAAGTACACTTTCTCAATCTACGCTTGATCCAGAGCCATCAGTGAGACGAGCAATAGCGTCGTGGAATAGCGGGAGATGTTGCAGCCTCAGCGTATCTTTAGTCACGGCATATCCAGTCCGCTACTTAGAGGTCGCAGACAGCAGATGGACCGTCAGACTAGCGGAACACGTTCCTTCCACAGAAAGTGGAAGTGCAAGCGCTCCAGTTTCATAATCCACGAAGCAGGGCAAGGGACGAAAGTCAGTTGGTAGAAAATGACGGAAGCAATGTACGTATTCGCCACCTACGCCCGACCCTTCAGAGATAACATCCTCTCTGCCCATTTCGTAACCTACCAGTTCTTGTCCACCTGGAGGTCCGGATCAAACCAGATCCTGAGCAATTTAATTGGGCCATCCGTCCAACGCCCTACGATGCTGTCGGTCGGCATGAATCTGCTTCTCCAGGTGCCGAACTGCAGGCTCACCGATTTCTGGTTAATCTTTGCTCCTGTCATCGCTTCGTAGTCCCTTAGAGCAGTGCTGACCACCTCTATTTCCGAGGTATCCGATACTATTACAGTAACATTGCCTGCATAAGCCAACACGAACTTACAACATCCTAGATCACACGGGATGCCCCTCGAAACATCTGGCTTCCGCGTCTATAAGTACTTCTTTAACCACCTTGTAGTAGCTTAGAGCATTTCCGATCAAATCGATGTTATTGCTCCCTAACAATTCTTCTGTCCGTTAGGCCAACACCGGCCAAATATACATTCAAATTGGCGCTCCACTCTCCCATTTGCAATCAGACATGGGACGCTCTGATGAAGCACTCTAGACGCCTAAAGGAACCTAGTCGCTGGTCACTGTTGGGTCTTAGATGGATACTAATTAGGATTTGTAGTTTTTAATACTGCTCAGGCCGGTACCACAATCTTACCTCTAGGAGCTAAGAAGATGGTCCTTATCACGGGATCTATAACTTTTCGAATCAACACAGCAACTTCCCCTCCTATCCCTGGCCATTTCGGAGATTAATAGATGTCATATCCACTAAAATTGGTGCGAAGCCACGTGTATCGGAAATTCTGAACATGATAGCCTCATTATCAGTTTCGTAAATTGATTTTAAGTCACAAAGCAGGTGGCTCTGCTTCTTGGGTAACCCCAGGTCACGTGCATTTATATTGTCTATTCTGAGATAGGCTGTCTTTAACAGAAGGAAAATGAGAAAAAGCTACTTACATTAATTCGGGGTGGGAAAGTTTTTCCTCCGGTTACAAGTAGGTGTTTCTACAAGCAATTCTTTGAAAATTCTGTTATTGATATTCCCTCTGAGGCTTGCCACTCCGTCGAGATATCTTGTTTTGAGGTATTGTATATATTTTGTATTGTTTGATTTATTTATGTTTGTACACTTTTTGTTGATATGATGAAATCTTTCTGAGTGATGTCTGTGTGTCGAAGTATTTCATTCTTTGTCGTTCGTATTGCAGTTGTTCTTCTTGGTTTGGATGTTAGGGTTTTGCAGTTACTTATGATGTTGGCTATGTCTGCGGTGGTAGTGATTGTGATAGTGGTTCTGGTGACAGTGATGATAGTTTTGGTATATTACTGACGTTGGTAGAAAGAGTATAAACGTGTCCTTGTTGAGAATTGTTTCTTCTCTCCGTTGAATCTCACGGGTTTATTTGCTGCCGTTTGTTTTTTCTTCCCCGTCTCCTTCGCCACATGACATGTTCGTGTGGTCCAAAGCATGGAGAAACAGGTTTTAGGGGCATTAACTTTAGGTTCAGTTCTTGCGGTTTAGGGGCTTTCATAATGATTTGCTGGAGGTGGCTCTTCAGGACAGAGTTTCTTCCACTGTTAGTGTTGTTTATGCTGTTGCTGCTGCTTCTGTTACTATTCTCTTTACATCTGATGATGAACGTCACTGGAGTCCTGCAGCTGCTGTAACAACCGACGATGGCGTTGTTGCTGCTATGGTGACAGTGTCGCTAGAGGCGGGACTCTTTACTTTCTTCTTTTTCCCTGGGGGAAGAAAGCCTTGAGATGGTTTGTGTCATCCCACAAGTAACACCTTGGCTATATTTAGAGGCAACAATAGAAAGGGGAAATCCAGAGAAAACAAGAAAGAAAATATAGTTTAAATAAAACAATGAGATATACTATAACAAATATACATTAACAAACTGGTACTTCATGGGTGGAGACCGAAAAGATGAATAGCGAAGTTGATGAGGGTGCGATTCGAATTCAGGATGTAAAGATCCTGACACAACAAAGTTCTAGCCTTGACGCTCTAAAGATTCTGTCACTTTGATATCCTTAAAACAACCAAACAAACAAACGAACGGACCAAAGCCTCCCCACCAGAAATTACCAAAAACATGTAATGAAAAGAAATATTACAAGTAACTGCAGAATATGTGGAGATGGACAAGAAACAATAAATCATATTATCTCTAGCTGCCCAGTCCTGGCTAAGACGGAATATATTCACAGACATGACAGAGTTGGAACCTACATAC